>NW_020229432.1:0-132085 GCF_003227725.1 Camponotus floridanus | reverse complement strand
TGAGGCAGGCTTTTTCCAACAGTTTTCCGGTTCGTCAGAACAGAACGTCTTAGTTGTGGGTTCTTTTTCTTGCGGTTAAGGGGGTAAAACCCCAGGATAATTAACTGCTTTGAATTGGGTTTTCTTTATTGATGATATTAAAGAAATATATTTGTTTATAATTTAAAGCTACTATTTGACTTGATTGTCTCTAACAGTGCAGCAACGAATAAGATATCTGATGTGGTTTAAGTCCAGATAATCTGAACTGACTGACTGAACTGATCTAAAAACTGATCAAGAATGAGGTTGAACAGAGCTCTGTGTTCCGTTGTTGGAAAGAGTTTTTATACTCTTTAAAATTGAATAGTAGGGGTAATTTATGAGGGAGTTTTAGAACAAATTCTTTAGCTATGAAATGGATTTTTGCGAACTTCTTGGGTGGTCCTTAAGAGAAAGTTTTTCTAAGAATACATATTAGTTGGTTCTCCGAATGCATTGCTTGCAAGGTCGTGTCTTACATAAATTACGATAAATGACCCTTTCAAAGAATTACAATAACTATTTGATTATTTAAAATATTGGTCATTTATCATGATTTTTACATAAATAGATTCTCTCTAATCTTTGACATGTTTTACAATATATTTATATAAAAGAAGCTTATATTTAAAAGGACTTCCTTATATCGGTCTTGTCTTTCCTAAGTATTACACATAAGTCTATCTCGCTCGTATAGATGATTCATATACATATATATATATAGATATATATATATCTCTCTCTCAGATTAGTATTTTATTATAGGTGACGTATAAGCGTGTCTCTCTTAGTTTCATGTTAGTTTGTGCTTGTAGCTTATTGGATGGAGGATAGTGAAAAAAAGGAAAAAATTTCTCCTAGATCTAGGGATCTATGGATCGCCGGACGTGACATCTCCCCGTTGGAGAAATTCGGTCCCCGAATTTAAAATGTTATATCTTATGCTTTTGAATAATGAATGGTTCATTGATTAGAAAAATTTCTTATTAATGTAAGATGTATATGTTATATCGGAAAAGAGATCAGGAAAAGAGTTGGTAATAAGTAATAATAATAATTGTTAATTAATATGAATAATGCATTTATTTGAGTTATATTATATGATGCTTCTTGTTAAATATAGGAGTCGGAGGTATGTTAAATCTTGAATGCTTAATATTATTTTTATTTTTCTGTTCCTTTTTTTTTTTTTTTTTACTATTCTAAAAAATACTTAAAAATTTTCTTTGTTCCTTATTTTATTTTATTTATTTTTTTTAAAGAATGAGAGAGATATATAATAATTGTAAATTTATTACTATATAATTTTTCTAAAGCAAAAGTTAAAACTCTTTATTCCTGAATTATGATTATTCAGTTCGCAAATACATTTATTGAATTCAGCGCAATATTATTTATTAAAGTTTTATACCTATTGTTTCTTCTTATATATTTTTATTACGTTTGGAGTGTTCATATATAGTTATATCGTAGTCGCAAGGTAATAAAAGTGTATAGAGTATATCATATGTGTAGAATATGTAGAATACATAATAATAAGACATACAAAGATATATAAAATATGTAGTATATAAGTATATGTATTATATATTATATGTGTAATTATGGGAAAATTGTTACATCGCACAAAATTTGTGTTATTAAATGATTTACACGATGGATATTGTCCATGATATGTTGTCTGCAATGGAAACAATCGATGGCTCTACGAGTGCGGAGTAATAAATTATAACATCGCCCCGCAGTGTAATGTCGTATTTTGAAAGTGTCGAGAAATTATATGTAAATGTCGCCAAACTGGTGATACTTGTCGTTCGCAAAAGATATGTTCAGCTGTAGCACAACTATCACAATAGATTGTGGTTGCACTCACTTGGATATACCACGCGGATTGACAAATAAAATGATACGCTTGTGCCACGTCTGGATTTAAATAATCTCGATAATATGGAGGAGGTCGCACACTTCGTAAGGGCGTTACAGGGGGTGAACCTTGGGGAATTGGTGCTGCTATTCCTACGTTACTGTGCTGGTGTGTCCCCGGAATTTGTGATTCAGGCGCGGATACTGTTGATGGGGTTGATGCTGCTGGCGGTGATGGAAATTGTGAAGCGGCTGTGCGGGTTGATTCACTTGCAGTTGTTAGTGGATCACCCGTTATATTGGTTGTTGCCGTTGTCGTTGTTGTTGGCGTGCCAAATGTGTCGTAGGATGATGTGATCCGTGTATTGTTATCGCGTAGTCTCTGTTGCTCGTATGCCACGAGATCATCTAATATTTCTCTGATATCGTCCGGCGCAGGCACGGGATGAGGAGTTGGCCTTGGACAATCGTAGATAGGTTCTCTTTGCCTGAATGATTGCTCGGATCTATTGTAGACTTCGGGATCCGTTGGCTCGGTGGTGTCTAAATCTGAATTCATGAGGGATATCTTAATATAGGGATATTAAAGATATTCCATCATAAATACTTCTGCCGTATCCATTGAGGCTTGTATGAGTCGTACAAGTCTCTGTCGTGATTGAAATTCACCCATATGAATTATTTTAAATTCTTACTGTTGTCTATGGAGCTACTTTCGTAGATGCTGACCGTATTTGACTGAACGTGGGGCAGGTCTTCGCTAGTATTTATAGGGTGCATATCTCTTTGTCGTAGATTCCTCATGGGTGAGCTATTCCCTTGTCTTTTGCACAACTGTTCACCTGTTCTGTGATACGCGTGCACCAAGGACTTACTAGGAAGAAATAAGCCGATAATAAAGAAGTACTAAGAAGTCCAGTAGCATAAAAATAAAGTATAATGAACAGTAGTTCTCCATCGTTTGCGTTTTTCTAATTTTTATTTGTTCAGCTTCCTTAATGATGTCGTTGAACGTTGCTTCTATTTGGACTATGATTAAATTGCCATAATTCATGTGCAGCTTCTTTCAATTCGACATTATATTTTTCATATGTAGATTGATTTAATTTTAATATGTTGAGATTGCTGATAGGTGTATAATATTGCAAGACTTTTGTTTCTTGTACGATGGATAAGTTTAATAGTGGTCCTCGTATTAATTCTACAGCCACGTTGTAGTGTAATGATTCCAGAATTACTGATCATGGCTTGCTTTGCATAATTCGAACATTTTATTGATATAATTTCTTTCGTCGGAGTTGAATAAATTCAGGATTCGGTGGTTGTAAGAGTTTCCAATAAATGCTTCTTAATTCTTTCATTATTATTTTACCAATAATTCGGCTTTATTTGATGATTTAAAAGAAGTTCTATGTTGCAATTAGGCGTTTCTCGTAATTTATTTAAAGGGAAGGTTGTTGGGCAGATAAATATTGCGTCATGTAGATGCATTCTTCTAGCTCTTTCTTTGAATAGATAAAATTATTCAGCGTTTTCGTTCAACCCCGATATATTCCTGTGTTAGTTCAATGATAGCGAATTTTGTTGCATCAAATTCTTGTTTTACAGGTAATGGTATCGGTTTGTATAAAGTATATTTTTCTGATGTAAGCAATGGTATGTGTAAAATATAAATTAAACGATTGTGAGCATAAGCGACTTGTAAATGTGATATTTTTATTAATTTATCTATTTCTCTTTCGTCGATTGAGATAGAAATTCCGCATATGGTATTTGTTCTCTTATGAGTTTGAGATTTTGAATTAATTATTGTGGGGATAGCATTCTTGGGTGTATTAGTCCTTGTTTTCCAAAAAGGATGCATCTATTAAAATATTTAAATCTATTTCATGTTCTATTAAAGCATGGTCAATGCTTTCGATTATTTCTTCGAATTGCCAGTGGATATTGGTTTTGAATGAGTTGTTCTTTTATGCTGCTGATATTGTCCCTTACATATTGACTAAGGTTAGATAATCTCATTTGTATCTTTGAAGTAGCTTCGTATAGTTCTCCGAAATGAATTCGCGTTGCAGATGTTTGATTAATCATCAATGAAGCAAGATCATTAGTTTTTGTTTTCTATATGCTGTATGGCAGAATTGATATGATAAGCGTCTTCGATTGTCATTGTCCCAAATAATATTTTACTTATTTGTCCAATAAATTCAAAGGTGTTCTTTTTATTCGATGGTCCCCGATAAGCTCGCGAATGTGGTTTTGATATTGAACGATTTTATGTAATTTCGCAAGTAGTAGGACGAGTTGTTTTTGTGCTATGCATATTTCTGAAATATTATCGCATTGTTGTATGGCTAATTCTATTTTCTTCTGATTTTTCCTAAGATGCCAAAAATATCAGTTATTCTATATAAGTAATCATTTTCCAATAGATTTCAGTCGTGCATAATTCACCAATGGTTTCGTAGAATATTCCAGGGTTATCTCTTAACGGCGTTATAGTGTATTCGTTCTTGGTCATCCCAGGTCTGTAATTTGAGCAGGTTTTGTTCGATTTATGTGTTATTTTTGTCTTATTTTGCGTAATTAAAATTTTTTATATTATTGTCTTATAATTCTTATTGTCTAATAATTCTATTTGTATGGTCCAGTATACTCATTGTCAAACTTATGTTTCTTAGTCATTTTTAATAAATATACAAAGTCGCCGATTTTATAATCTTGTATTTTTAATTTCTTATCGTAATAATGTTTATATTGATCTTTCGCGTTTGTAAGATTTGAAACGGGCTAGGTTTCTTAATTCTGTTAATTTGTCAACGAGTTCGGTTACATAGTCGTTGTATGTTTCTAAAGAATCATTTGATTCTAATTGCGAAGGTAAACGAGCTATTCTACCATATACTAGTTCGAAAGGAGTGAATTTTGTTCCTTCGTGTACGCTAGTATTATATGAAAACATGGCATGCTCGAGCCAATTGTCCCAGTCGCATTCGTTTGTAATATAATGTTTTAAATATTCAGTTAATACATGATGACTTCTTTCTAAAGAACCATTAGATTGAGGATGGAAAGCCGTTGTACAATATTGTTTTATTTTAAAATATTTTGCAAATCTTTTCATTACATTACTAGTGAAATTTGTTCCTTGGTCTGTTAGAATTGCTTTAGGACTTCCAAATTGACATATGAATCGTTGGGTAAATGCCTTTGCGATTTCTTCAGAATTTGCTTGGATTAGCGGTACTGCTACTGAATATTTGGTTAATTGATCTTGTATTGTCAGTATATATTTGTTACCAAAATTTGTCACAGGTAATGGTCCAAAAATATCCATAGAAACTTTATCAAATGCATCAAGTGGTATCGGTGATAACCATAGGCTGCTTTGTTTTTATTCGAACTAATTTTTTCTTTTGGCAATTACTGCATGTACGAATAAAATTCTCGATTTGTTTTTTCATATTATCCCAATAATATTTATGACGTATGCGTGTCATGGTTTTAGTTATACCTTTATGTCCTCCTATACTTGATTCATGATATTCGCGAATAATTCGTAGTCTATCTTCGTGCTTAGGTATGCATATTTGGCCTTGACATATGGTTATCTGTAGATTAGTTCCCAGAAATGCAAGACGTATCATGTTGCGGATTTTAAACCAGGATATATTTATTTTACTTTTGTTTTCAGATATGTTAGCATGTAGTATATTGAATCGTCTCATTTCATTTTTTAATTCTTTGAATCCTCGCATTATGATTTCTTCAGATATTTCTTGTTTTAATTCTTCTTTAATAATTATGCCGAAAGTTCTTTTATTAGGTTTACCTGCGGTAATTACATGTCCTAGAGTACCTTTCAAATTTTCAGGTATTTGACAGATTTTTCTATATATCAATTCTTTTCCAATTTCATCTAATGGATTGTCTTTTGTATCTATAAAATATATTATATGATCCTTCTTCATCCATATATGATCGCGTGTATATAAAATATTAGTGGGAATTTTTCTTTCTTCTTCAATCCTTGGCATTTGCGAAAATGAATTACTCTTTTTCATTAATTTTTTGGTTTGTTTAGTGGTCTTAGGGGATTTAAGTTTTATGTTCGTTTGTTTTCTAGGTCTTGGTTTTCTATTAGTAAGGGGAGTTTTTATTTTTGTTCTTCTCTTAGTCATCTCTATTAATTTGGGATTTATTCCATGGAAGGGTGAAGAAGCAGTTTCGGTGCTACTTCCGATTGAGGTACTTTCAAGTGTTTTCCGTTCACGATATTTCAAAGGACTATAATTTATTTCATAATCCATTTTATCTTCTTGATCTATTTTCATAGCTTCTATTTCTTCTCTCTTTAAAGGAATATCCTTTTCAATGAATTGCATCTATGTTAACAGGGATTTTTTGTGATGTTTGTATGTTTTCTAGATTTTGGTGTTCTCGCAGAACCATGAGGTGCGTGAATTTGTGTTTCTATGTTAATATTAGTTTCAGCTTTAAAACTGTCGTCGGATAAGTCTATTTCCATCGGCTTTTATTCTGTATCATGTAATTCTATATGCCGATAACTTTGTCTGCTTTCAAAATCTTCATTTGCTATTTCCTTATGTGGATATTCAACAAGAGATGTTATTTCTATAGGCGATGTTCCAGGTGTGGTATCGAGATTAACGTATTCTTCGGTTGATGAATTTGATTTTTCGACGTTTTTATACATTTTCCTTCGATTTTTTCGTTTTACGCGTCGCCCTTGACCAGATGAGCTGCTTTCGTGTTTTCTCTTTTGTTTTTTGGAAGTTATTTCGGAATTATCGTCGCTATCAATATCGGTGTCATAATAATAAGATATAGTACTGCTATCACTATCCGACAATGTTTCATGTTACTCGATACGTTCTTCCTTGTCCGAATCGTTGTAAGTTGGTAAATCATCAGTCCTTATTTTTTTATGTGGTGCCGGGTTACCAGATCCGCTATCTGTAGTTAACTGTCTTTTAGAAATAGGATGTGACGTTTTTATTTTTTTATAATCTTTTTCTGCTGACGTATCACTAGATGAGGAGAATGCGCGTTTAGCATGTAGTGGATATATATTTTTTATATCCTCGATAGGATTTCGAGATAAAGCATCTGCATTTTTATTTTTCTTTCCAGGTTTATATTTTATTTCATACTCGTATTCCGCGAGTTTTAATCGCCATCTCATTAATCGCGATGTAGGATCTGATACCGAGTTTAACCATTCTAAAGGTTTATGATTCATAACAAGTGTAAATTTACGACCGTAAATGTAAGGACGAAAATGTTTGACTGTATACACAAGAGCTAATAATTCTTTTTCAGTAGGTGAATATCTAGTTTCGGCGTTATTTAATACTCGTGATGCGTAAGCTATAGGGAGATCAGATCCCATTTTTCCTTGACTTAAAATTGCTCCAATTGCAAATCCGGACGCATCTGTTGTTATAATAAATGGCGCATTAAAATTTGGATATTGTAATATGGGTTCTGAACACAAAACTTCTCGTAGTTTATCAAAAGCTTCTTGTTGTGCTTTCTTCCATTCAAACGTATTTGACTGTTTGGTTAAATCTGATAACGGCTTGGCTATTTTAGAAAAGTTTTCTATAAATCGTCGATAGTATCCAGCAAGTCCAAGAAATTGTTTAATATTTTTTCTGGTTTTTGGCGTTGGAAAATTTTTTACAGCTATTATTTTTTTTTTATCTGGTCGTACTCCATTTTCGGTTATTATATGCCCGAGATATGCTACTTCTCTTTTCAAAAATTCACATTTATCTGGTTGTAGGAATAAATTTGCTTCTGATAGACGTTTCATTAATCGTTGAAATTTTATTTCATGTTCTTCAAGTGATCGTGCGTATATAACAATGTCGTCTAAATAAACAAATAATTCGATTCCCTGCAATCCCGTTAATACTTGATCCATTAATCTTTGGAACGTGGCAGGAGCATTCTTTAATCCGAATGGCATGCGATTATATTCAAAATGTCCGTAAGGCGTCGAAAAAGCTGTTTTATGTTTGTCATCTTTATCCATTAAAATTTGATGGAATCCAGATGCTAAGTCGAATATTGAAAAATATTTTGCACTTCCCAATTGATCGAGTATATCTACAATATTTGGTAATGGATATGCGTCGCCCACCGTTTTTTCATTTAAGGCACGAAAATCTATAACTAAACGCCATTTTTTATTGCGTAACGAATCATCTTTCTTTGGAACAATCCATAAAGGAGAATTATAAGGTGAACTTGATGGTTCTATTACACCTTTTTCTAACATTTCTCCAATCTATCGTTGTATCTCTTCCTTATGTACTTGAGGATATCGATACTGTTTGACATTAATTGGACGGTCATCGCTAGTGAATATACGGTGTTTTAACACGTTAGTTGCTCCTAAAGCTTCTCCTGGTAAATGGAATCTTTTCTTATTTTTCGTTACCAAATTAATGATGTTTACTCTTTCTTCTTCGTTTAAATGAGCGAGATGTAGTAATTGTAATATTTTATTGACTCGTGATTCTAGATCTCTTGACTCGGATTCGTTGATTTCCTCTATTTCTTTGTTATTCTTTGTTTCTTCAAACGGATATAATTTTACTGTAGGAATCGCTAACTTTATATCCTCGTCTGATGAATTTATAACATATAGATATGCAATTCCATGATGATTGGATACGACGGCGTTACTACCTAAGTACACCTGCGGCCCTGCATTTAATTTCGGAACATATCCGTTTTTTATTTCAGGATTAGCTACTCGTATGAAGATTTGTTTCCGTGTTCGTGCTGAGATCATGACAGTTTCATCACTATGAAAATAGTATGGAATTCCGTTTACAATTAGACTGGCCCTCGGGTAGTCGATAGTTGCTCGTTGATTTTTGAAGAATTCTGTGTCCAAGATTCCGTTCTGTTGAATCGGAAAGTCGTCTGGAACTACATGAAATAACGTGTCGGTGCCGAAAATGCGTATTTTAACTACGCCTAACGTGCGAGTTCGATCTTTTGTTATTCCGCTTAATTCAAATACGATTTTATTATCAATAAGCATCTTCTTATGAAGAGAATTCTTCTTTATCAAGTTTATGTCAGAACCAGTATCTATCATAAAATTAGCACGTTCCTCTATCAAATCTTTGCTAAAATGACGGAAGGTGGTTTACCGATTTTGTTACACGCGAGGTTTATTCGCTTCTTCGTGAGTTTGTTCGGGAGTCACTAGGCGCACTCGCGGGCGTTCGTTCAGCGTTGCGCCATTTCGCTGCACCCGCTCCCTGTTTCCCTGACCTTCTCTAATTCGAATTTCTTGATTGTTGGATCGAGTTAGTTGATTTCGTGGATCGTTATTATATTGTCTTTTCCTGCACTGTTCAATGCTATGTCCTGGTAGTTTACAATAACGGCATACTAAATTAAAATTTCTGGAAGTTATATGATTTTGTCGATTTACTTGATTATAATTCATATTTCGATTCATATTGTTTATCGGAGTGTTTCGATAATTTAAGCCTCTTGATTGAGTGGTTCTGCATTCTGCGCGTGTATGTCCTGAATTTTTACATAATGTACAAACTTTAGGTTGTCATTGGACATGAGTTACTTGAGCCAATGGGTTAATGGTGCTACATGAATAAGCATTATGTCCATATCCTATTGCAGTGTATTGATTGCATAAGTCCCTCAGTAATTTTCATTCTTTGTGTATGTTCATTATATTCAGCTTCAGCCTTTATGGCAGTTTCAATAGCATGATTTAGACTGACAGGATCACGCGGATAAAGTCTAGTATATATGTCAGTTTTTAATCCTGTTAAGAAATTTTTGATGGCATTAGCTTCTGCAGAATTAGTAAATTGGATCGCTTGGTTCGGGTTTTCGGTTTGATAACAAGATTTCAATTGTTGCAATAGCATTGATACACGGCTATCATAATCCACCACAGATTCATCTGGATGCTGTGTTACTTTAGAAAGTTCTCCATGTAATTGTGATGAAGAATAAACAGGTGCAAATCTGGTTTTCATGACAGCTAACAAAGATTCTATATCGTTATATTCTCCACTTAAAGCTACTCTTAAAGCAGGTCCTACTAATTTGTTTTTAATCATTTGTACCAGACCATATTCTGCTCCGGGAGAGACCATATTCTTTGCATGTAAGCAGCTGTTAGCGAATTGTGATACTGGCATGTTTTTTCCATCGATTGGCAGAATTGTCTCGGCTGCGTCGTGCAAGCTTACATATGGTATAGTATTACTAGGTCTATGATTGGTGCTTGTATCGTTAACTACGCTCATGTTTCCTATTTTGGCAGATTTGTCTAGTCAACGCATCTATTTCCCCAGTATGAGACATATTTATAGAATAATCTTAATAAATATCGCACAAAGGAAATAGAAATATGATACTCGTAGCACTTACATATAGCACGCAGTGAAGAAAAGTATGAGAATACGCAAATCCATGAAGACTTGATTCCTTATTTGCAGTCTTATCCCCGCTGTCGTGTTCCTTCTGGACAAGGTATTCCTCTTTTCTTGAAATGTAGACAGGATCCAGGTCTCAGTCCGATTTATTCGAAGGAATCAGCGTATTTTAGATATCCCACCGCTGCCACCAAATTTTTGTTGTGACGTTCTGGTAACGTCGATCCGTTGGTTCCATGAGGCAGACTTTTCCAACAGTTTTCCGAGTTCGACAGAACGTCTTAATTGTGGGTTCTTTTTCTTGCGGTTAAGGGGGTGAAACCTCAGGATAATTAACTGCTTTGAATTGGGTTTTCTTTACTGACGATGATTAAAGAAATATACTTTTGTTTAAAATTTAAACCCTTTATTCTGACTTGAATTGCTCTAGCAGTTTACAATACGAATAAGAATCTGAGTGGATTTAAGTCCAGAGTGAATCTGAACTGACTGACTGACAGATCTAAAACTGAGCAAGAATGAGGTTGAACAGAGCTCTTCTTCCGTTGGAAGAGTTTTTATACTCTTTTAAAATTGAATAGTAGGGGTAATTTATGATGGAGTTTTAAGAACAAATTCTTTAGCTATGAAACGGATTTTTGCGAACTTCTTGGGTGGTCCTTAAGAGAAAGTTTTTCTAAGAATACATATTTGTTGATTCTCTGAATGCATTGCTTGCAAGGTCGTGTCTTACATAAATTACGATAAATGACCCTTTTCAAAGAATTACAATAACTATTTGATTATTTAAAATATTGGTCACTTATCATGATTTTTACATAAATAGATTCTCTCTAATCTTTTGGACATGTTTTATAATATATTTATATAAAAGAAGCTTATATTTAAAAGGATTTCCTTATATCGGTCTTTGTCTTTCCTAAGTATTACACATAAGTCTATCTCGCTCGTATAGATGATTCACACACACACACACACACACACACACACACACACACACACATGTATATATATCTCTCAGATTAGTATTTTATTATAGGTGACGTATAAGCGTGTCCCTCTTAGTTTCATGTTAGTTTGTGCTTGTAGCTTATTGGGTGGAGGATGGTGAGAAAGGAAAAAATTTCTCCTAGATCTAAGGATCTATGGATCACCAGACGTGACAATATATACACGTTAGTTTGGCATGATTATATAATAATAATAGATAGAGATTATGATATAGATATAGATTTTAAAATTTTAATAGGCGATATAGTATAGTATAAGGATTTAGAAAAATTTTGATTGCGGGACGTATCACTAGAACTGAATGCTTTCAATCCGAATAACGCACGCCTATGCGACGTACTAACGTGAATTAAACGCTTTTTTTTCAAGATAGCATGCGATGGTGCGAACTACTGAACAAACTAGTAATGAATGCTTTTAATCTGAATAACGCACGCCTATACGACGTACTAACGTGAATTAAACGCTTTTGTTACGTCCCGCTACAAAAAATTTATTTTAAATATATAATCATTATATAATCACATTATATTACTACCTTTGTCTCTCGAATTAGCTTTTTGCTATTATATAATCGAATAATAATATAAAATGATAGAAGATCAAAATGCTGTATTATTCACATAAAGAGAATATTTCTAAAAATACTTTATTTATTCTTTATATAAAGAAAACTCACAAGGAAAGGGTCGGAAGTGTCCCCCTCCGATTTTAATGAGCTTTGAATATGTTGTAGTCTAGATCAAAATAGGAGACACGTATTTTTTTATAAGTGCTGAGTCGGCCGTTAAGGGGGTGAAACACCTTCTTGAAAAAAATCGATTTTTTCATTTCTCAGCGGATACCGTCGAAGCGATAAGAGATATAAACAAAAGTTTCAAATAAAAGTTTTATGGTCTTTAATGTACTTCAAAATCATGTAATCAGATTTGTCGAAAATGTCATATTTTTCGAAATCCCCCCCCCTCCCTTTTAATGTTTGAAAATTTTTAAATTTGTCTCATAACAAAACTTATAGCTCATTTAACGACAAATTCAATCATATATAATAAAGTTGTATTCCGAAGTCATTATATATATGTATATGGAAATATTACATAAAATACCGTACATAATTATTGCATACAAGAATAACAAATATTCATGGTTGATATCGGTTACAAAGATGATGATCATGAAAGAAATGATTTATACAAAGGGATTTTTTACACCATGCGCAAGAAATTACAGCAATTTCACCGCAAATATCACATGTTGGTTTTAAATTAGTTTTGAAACAAAAATCTACTGGTGTATCAAATTCTTCTGGTTTCTTTTCTAAATAACCACTTTTATACCATGCATATTTGAATAAATTTTTAAACCTTGGTGATGAAAATTGATTATGTGTTAATGATTGTAATTTTAAAATATTGTTTCTTGAATGAAGCTTGACGTCAAGATCTAAAAGCATGATGGTATCTGAAAAATGTCTAACAAAATTTTTCCATAAACGAAAACCGAATACATCTAAAGGTTGTATTTTTCCCGTTGCTCCAGCTGGTATAGTTAACAAATTAATATTGTCTATAAAATCTGGTTTGTTTCTTTGAATTATATCAGGACAATGACCAGTCCAAGAATCTAATAATAACACTGATTTTGGTCCAACATTTGGAAAAAACACTTCTTTTATCCAGATCTCAAAATGATGCGATGTTAATTTTCCAGATTTTGATGCCATGACAAAGATATTATTATCTTTAAACATTGTTTCTTTTACTATTGGACCAAATGTTCCAGTAGGTTCTTTTAAAACAATAAACAGAGGCGATAATAATCTACCATCAGCTGAAACAATAGGTTGTATAGTATAACTATGTGTAGTTGCTGATATGGATTGTACTATGCGCTCTACTTTTTTAATACCAATAGGTGATAGTGAACGACCGGAATGAAATTCTAATTGAAATCCACTTTGGTCCGAATTATATACATTTTCAATTCCATATTGTATAATAGAAGATTTAACATTTTCGATAAATGACTTGCTTCGTGCTTCTAAATCTTTGTCTGACGCTAAATTTTTTTTTGTTATAAATTTTGTAATTTTTCTAGATACGATATTATGTGCAAGCTTAAACCTTTTTACCCATGATAATGATGCTGTAAACCCAAGTAGATTTACTTCCTTCTGTGCGCGAAGAGCCCATCGAGCAATATCAATGTCATGAATAATTATTCCCTTTTCAATACCTTCATGGAATTTATTTAACGTATATGTTGAAATTTCTTTCAGTTTATCAAATCTGTTGCCACCTTGATTTACTTGCTGCTCCCATCTTCTTAATTGACGTAATGACGTGACTTTCCGAAATCTATTTCTTATAGATGCAAGAGTTCTTGACTTTTTTGTTCCACTTCTCCATAACTCTACTGCATTTCTTTTATATTCTATTGGTACAGAATCCGCAACACATTCAATTTCTTTTACAAAATATGTGTCTTCTTCTCTTTCTTCATCAATTACAGGTTCTACTTCAGGTATATCAAATTCGTTTTGAAAATCTAATGATGATTCTTCATAAACTTCAAACGCTTCTTCATACATTGATCGAAGCATATTTTCCATCATGTCTTTTGTTTCATTTTCATCTGTTGTAACAGGACTTTCTGGGAATTCCCCAGTCATATACAGTGCAGTGTATAGCAGTACTGCTACATTTCTTGGATTAAACATTATCTAAAAAAATTATTAACATTATGTATATTTGTTTTATAAATATTAGCAAAAAAATACTTATTAGCAACAAAAATATTTTATTATTTAATGCGTATTAATAATTTGTTACGTTTTCCGAGTTTCATGAAAAATAGAACAGTTTTATCACATAACTTAAATAAAGTAATAAAATATTAATTATAATTTAAATACATTAAAACAAAACAGATAAACCGCAATTTTGAATGAAGTGTAAGTAAAAGCAAAAAACTATAAAAGTTTTAAAAATCGAAAAAGTACATACATACTGTATTGTTGTGTGCGTGGGGCACAATTGTTTTTTCAGGATAACGGCTAGTCTTGTTAATTAACTCGAGCACTTGTTAATTATTTGATAACTGATTTGTGACTGTCCGCCGCTTCTAGGCGGTGGCTTTTAACGCCTCCGGTTCTGAACGATTATCGGAGGAGGATCGCGCGGTGGCATGACCAAATAAAATCATTGGTTATTTCTAAAGTGGCGTGATCAAAATGCAAGCGAAGGAAGTCCGAAGACTTCCTCGCATTTTATTGCAATTCAGCGCTATTTCGAGAGTGATTTCTTCCTCTGTTTGATGACTTGGCCGTGTGATACTGGCTGTATCAGCACTTCGGGCAGCTGACTTTCTTATCGCGACGCATTTTTTCGCTCGCTTTATAAGTTATAATCCTTTTAATTATTTTCTTATATATATAAATATATTTACTATCGCGCTCGCGTATATTCGATAGACGCTTTAATAGTAATATGTGTTCCACTGCACGCAGTTGTTAATAAAATAATATATTGCACCAACTCATTTCGCGAATGCGACATCTGTTTATTCATAGAATTGAATCTATTAACATCGGCATCTGATCAATAATTTTCCTTGTCCGACTAGTTTTATTTTTCATGCATTAAAAACATTACTTTTCCATATAAATTATATGTATATTTATTGTCACATAATATAGACATATATTATAATTATAATTATTATATAATTTATAATTATATTTATAAATATAATTTCTATAATTTATAAAAATATATTCTCATAAATTATTTATTGCTAATTTATGGTTGCCTCTGTGAGTTTGCGAAGAAAAATGACTGTCGCTGTGAATAACGAGCGTCATAAGGCGGATAAAGCGGGCGTATAGTAGTGTATAGGGATATTTTTAATTTATTTCTGAAAAATGTGACTTCGGAATACAACTTTATTATATATGATTGAATTTGTCGTTAAATGAGCTATAAGTTTTGTTATGAGACAAATTTAAAAATTTTCAAACATTAAAAGGGAGGGGGGGGGATTTCGAAAAATATGACATTTTCGACAAATCTGATTACATGATTTTGAAGTACATTAAAGACCATAAAACTTTTATTTGAAACTTTTGTTTATATCTCTTATCGCTTCGACGGTATCCGCTGAGAAATGAAAAAATCGATTTTTTTCAAGAAGGTGTTTCACCCCCTTAACGGCCGACTCAGCACTTATAAAAAATACGTGTCTCCTATTTTGATCTAGACTACAACATATTCAAAGCTCATTAAAATCGGAGGGGGACACTTCCGACCCTTTCCTTGTCAGAATAATTTTCTCCACAACATATCCAAAGAGCAATAAAATCGATGAGGTGTACCATTTTCCGAATAATTACCAAGACCATAAAACTTTTATTTGAAACTTTTGTTTATATCTCTTATCGCTTCGACGGTATCCGCTGAGAAATGAAAAAATCGATTTTTTTCAAGAAGGTGTTTCACCCCCTTAACGGCCGACTCAGCACTTATAAAAAAATACGTGTCTCCTATTTTGATCTAGACTACAACATATTCAAAGCTCATTAAAATCGGAGGGGGACACTTCCGACCCTTTCCTTGTTAGTCAAATGGAAAAAAACGAACTGAGTGACAGGGTCACAAATACTTTTTGTGTCCTTTTCCTACTATTGTACTATAGAAGAAAGATAGGAGAATTAGACAGAGAAAAAATGGTACTTATCTTCCATCCTTTGGCTCGCTTTTTTAACACGGTATTGGATTTTCCAGTATAATATAAAGTTCATTGATCTGTGTATACAAGATATGCCATGACGAATTTTTCACGCTATTGGGTGAATAAAAATCTATTCAGACAAATTTAGATGTATAAGCTTATGCATAGAAAAATCAACCAATTTGTTTAATAGCAAAAAAAGGCTGGTATTACATTTGTCGTACGACAAATTTTTTAAGCATATATATGATTGGCTCCGGGATAATAATTTTTAAAATTTTTAAAAAACTTTTTATTCTGCAGCCAATCAATACATTTAAAAAATTTGTCGTACGACAAATATAATATTAGCCAAATACGACATTCATTAGATAAAATTCATTAGATAAAATTTGTGTATGATTGGTTCATTTCTTTATACATGCATTGTACATCTATGAAAATTTGTTTGGATAGGTCTTAAAAGGAGATTATTATGAATAAATCTTTCGGCATTGAGAATAAAGGATCACACACAAATTGACTGCATATACGTAGCATAATGCTTGTTTCATAACCTTGCTTTAAGTGACGGAGTGATAAGAAACTAACCAATCATACTTATTCTTCTCACATTCAACTGTGATTGGTTAATTTCTTACGACTTCATCACTTAAAGAAAGATTGTGGACCAAGGATAAGACCATCTAGATCAATGCGCACCGAGTATGATTTCATGCTTGATGTTCATTGGTCCGAACGCTCTTATGTATGTTAGCTATGTCAAACTGTGTACTATGCCTTAAACCTTGCTTCCGTCTTTTGTCTTCAACTTTCATTTTCTGGCAGTATTAATTATTTTATTGTTATGCATTGTGTTATAACTTATAGAAAATATGTATGCATTAGTTAAGTCTGATGAAACGCATTATGTTTGTAAAAATTCACGGCTTCCTTTATTTATACGAAATTTATGTGCTAAGAAAAAAAAAACTACGGGAATACATCATCAAATAAAAGTTATAGTGCGTCATCGTAAGTCATTTTTTTTCACAAAAATCTTTGTAAAAATTAGATAATGTATTTATTACTATACATTTATAACATGTACATACACATAAATATAAATATGTACTGTAGGTCTTATTAATAGCTTGTATTATAATTTATATGTGGAAAACAGTATACTACCATATTTTTTGTTACTACATGTATTCTTTTCTATATTACACAGCAAATGTAAACTATCTAAATATACTTAAAAATAATTTGGAAAAAGGAATCCCAAAAGTACATTTGCAGAATATCATAAGAGGTACGTAGAAAATATTTTTCTCTATATTTTCAAAAATATGTTATGTTCAATTCTCATAAAATCTCTTCGATTTATTTGCACTTTATACACTTTTCACTTAAAATGAAAAGAATGCAATATATATAATAGACATATTCTATCTAACTATCGCAAAATCATTTCATTCTTATTATTGATCGAAAATTAAATACAGATAAATGTTCGCTAGTATATTGTAGGCGTTAAGTGGAACGTATGCAATCAAGTATTGGAAAAAAATAATAATTAGTAAATATGTGGAAGATTTGCAACAAATGTATAGCAACACCTAACCTTTATACTAAAAAAACTTTGCTTCATTAAGTTATACATTAAATCCTTATTAAATACAAAAATACAAATTAGAAAAATGTAAATGTATGAATACAAAATAAATAGAAAGATTACACAGAAATATTTACATACAGAAGTTACGTAGAGAGGTTACATGTGTAATTTGTGACATAAGATGCTATGCAAATTTATAAAAGTGCATTCTTAAATTGAATTAAAATTTATAATTGTTTTACATAAAGATAATGTTAAAACAAATAAAACAATATTGAAAATATTTCTGTTGCGTCATCGAATATAGGTAAGTAAAACATTGGGTATTTTCTTTTTAGCGACACAAGTCGACACAAGTATCATTCGATCTTTGTTTTTCATACATGTTGAAAAAAGACAGAATAATGCCTGTGTCGACTTGTGTCACTAAAGGGAAAGCACCCAATGTTTTATTTAAGCCCATATCGTCAGCTGTAATAAAAAAAACTCAAGGAAAATTTATATCATCTCTGACAATATGACAATATATAAAATCTTTTTTAAATATTTATTTAAAACATCATTAGTCTGCTTTTGTTGTTTCCTCCACAGAAGCCATGCAAGAGTACGTTGCTGGTATGACATTGGTATGACAGTATGATATTGACTTTAAAATGAATGAGCACAGACTTTTGCATAAGCACATAACCATAAGCATGAGAAAATTGAATAATCCATTTTCTTATGCATATACTTATAGGCCATCAAGTTTCTAAAGCCCATCACACACAAAATTGCATAGCTGCATATGCATAGCATAAGACCGTATGGACCAATGAGCATCGAGTATTAAGTCGCCATATTGATTTACATAACAATACTCGATGATCATTGCTCCATACGATCTTAATGCTATGTTTATACAAGCTATGCAATTTCATATGCGATGGTTTTAATATTTGTACACAAAATATATCATAATTAATTTTTTGCGCTATTACATGAATAAAGACATATTCAGACAAACTTACGTAACACATAAGCTTATGCATAGAGAAATCAACAAATTTGTCTAATAATAAGAAAATATCAATATGACATTCCATATAAATAATATGACATTCTATATAGATAAAATTTTATTGATTTATTTCTTTATGCATATGCATTATGCATTTTTGAATATTTATCTGGATAGGCTTTAAAGAGCAATTATTGAGAATTAACAGTTCTTTGTATTCAAGCTTTCATTTATTGGTAGTGTTAATTGCTATGTATTGTTGCATCGAAACTTGTGTAAAAAAGATATATGCATTAAATGTTTGAATAAAACACATTATTTGTAAAATCTTGCGGTTTTCTATATTTATACGCAGTTTGTGTGCTAAAAAAATAAACTATAGAAATACATCATTAAATATAAATGTGATATCATAGATTGCTTATTTTTGTAAAGATCTTCGAAAAAATTTTAATAATGTATCTACTGTAAACCCATAATATATATATATGCACATAAAAATTAGAAATAAACTGTTTTTTTATTTATATATTTATATTATAATTTATATACGAAAAATGTGTTATACTATCGCGTTTCTTCCTAAAGATCCTCATTGATAATTATAATCATACATCTTTATTTTTGAGAATATCAAAATGATCTCAATAGCATATTTAGTGGAATATGTACACTGTCCATCAATGATTTATTTCGTTTCTCTAGAGAGACAAAGCAATAGGCCAGGTATTATTTATCTTTTGTTAGTACATAAGAATCCTCTGCACAAAGGGTTCTCTTAACAAAGGATAAATGTTATTTCCTCTCACTAAGAAAACAGAACGAATCATTGACAGGCAGTGTACATGTTCTGCTAAATATGTTATTGAGATGATTTTGGCGTCCTCAAAAGTAACAATATATGATTATAATTATCAACAAAGACACGGTCCTCAAAAACATCAATTCATTCCGCACATAAATAGTATTACTACATTAGATGTTTGCAATTAATGTAGAGCAATCTTAAAGGCATAATTAGGGCACGTTCCCAATGCTCGCAACATCATCCTTGTTGTTGATTGAAAGTTAAATATTGATAAATGATGTTCGCAAGCAATAAGAACCCGCTGCAAGCATTAAGTGAAACGCATCCAATCAATGAGAACGGTTCTTATTGACTTAAAATCGAAGTTGAATACATAACTACGAATGTCATAAATATAATTAGAACAAGCCAACAACATATATACATAGACCAAGCATTCCCATATTTTTACAATAGCAGCGCGTGAGGCCACATCTTGGCAGTTTGAGACTGAGAGAGATAGTTCATTTGCGTCTACTTCTTTCTCACTCTTGACTTATATGACATCAAGAACTACTATATGCTATCTGTACCTAACTTTCTTTTCGTTGTAAATATTGGAAGCGCTTAGCAAATATACATTCTAAGCTAGAATGAAAAAGCAGTAGACGTTATAGACGTAATATTAGACTAAACCAGACCTGAAGCTCAGATAGAAAAGGACGGAAAGTAGATATCATGTATCCTTTTCTTTCTAACGAGAAAAGAGTGTGGAAAGAAAAAGTGAGGAAAGCTGATCGCCTCTCTTTCTTACCACCACTCTGTCCTCATAGAGAGGAAAAGGTAAACGGCATCTATTGTCCGTCCTTTTCTATCTAAGTTTCAGTGCTTATAAAAGGACATGCTATGGACGTAAGAAATATATATCCAAGTGTATTGCTGCAGGGTTGAAGCCTAAAGAATGAGGAAAATGAAATATTTGCTACAACGGATATAAGACATGTAAGATGGTGGCAATGGATAATTTCACGGAATATAATATATTTTAATGTCTATTGATATTGTTTTTCAGCTTTTACAAGCTTCAGTCAACAATCTAATATTTTAGTTATTATTAATGACGTTATTCTTTTTTATGCAATAAATATATTCGAAATGGCAACGGATAATTTCACGGAATCATCTTATTTCACGTCCGTGTGAAAATAGACGCTAAATCTGAGGTATCTAAGGTGGCCGCGACGATAGACCCTTTCCTTTAAGTCTTCGCTCCCCGCGTCTAAAAGGATTCTTTATGCTCCGTCCATGTATTTGTTACGGTTGGGACACGTTCGGTCTAATACTACTATGTCTAGATGCAAAACAACTCTCTCCCTTTGTTTCAAATTACCAACCTCTTGTTTCACTTTTTAAAGAGACTGTTTATATGTTGTTGAACCAAACATTCTCTCAGAGGGGGTAAAGCCGGAAATTGGCAATTTAAGACAGAGAGTACATTGAACGGCATCTGTGCTTTCTTTTTCTATCGCACAAGAAGCAAATAGCCGTCCTAAAGCTACATATAGATATAAGATAAATCAAAATGGAATTACATAAAATTTCATTTATTTTGATATTAATTATCATTGATATTAATAATATTTTATACAATATATACATTGATAGGCATTCAATTTCTATTTCAAGTTAATGAGGATTGTCCTCAATGTACATGTTTAGGTGCTACTAATATGCTATTGAGGTCATTTTGATCTGAGGTCCTCGAAAGTAACAATGTATGGTTTAATTATTATTAACAAAGTGGGACGGTCGGTACGGCGCAGAGGCGATGATCGCGAAACCAAATTTCCACAGCAGAAGTGTTTTTTCGGAAAACTTAATCGCTGTGGAATTGCGTAAACTCGAGGTGAAATTCTACAAGCCGATTTACGTGGGTATGTGCATCCTCGACATATCCAAGACATGTTTGTACGAATTTCATCACAAGTATATGGCGCCAATGTATCGCGACAAATGCCGGGTAATGTACACCGATACGGACAGTCTCATATATCACATCGAGTGTGCGAATGTGTATGAGAATATGAAGCGTGATATTGTTAGATTCGATACGAGCGATTATGCGGTGGACAATGCATACGGTATACCGCTTCTAAATAAAAAGGTGCCGGGTCTGATGAAGGACGAAAACAACGGTGCCATAATGATCGAATTCGTCGGGCTCAGAGCAAAGATGTACGCGTTACGAGTGAATGGGAAAAAGGATACGAAGAAAGTCAAAGGCGTCAAAAGCAACGTTGTCGCGAGAACGATAACGTTTGACGATTACATGCGGTGCTTGAATGAAGAGATTGAAATGACGCATCAGCAGTCGTGTATACGATCTAAATTACACCAAGTATACACGATTCGCGAGACGAAAATTGCTCTGAGTCCGTACGACGACAAGCGGTATATCGTACCCGATATCACCGATACGCTACCGTGGGGACATTATCAGATACCGTTGTAAATAAATGTATATATTTTATTTATTGTATATTTTGTACATAATCATGTATATATTTTGTACATTTTATATTATATATTTTTATATTTATATATATTTTATATGTTTCAATAAATGTTTACAACACATTATTTTTATGGATCCAAGAGTTGTATGATTTATCCATTCCCAACCATTTCACGTAAACCTCGTCACCCTTTTTTTGTAAAATTTTTTCCACGAGATATACGTCGGGATTGGCGACGCGTTGTAACTCATATTCGTAGAATCCTCCAGCGACGGGATTTCCCCGCGAATCTTCGAGTATAAATGTCGCGGGATTAGTTTTCTGCACCTCGATAATCTTAAAAACTTCGGTCGTCCAATTTGGTGTGAAACCTTTTTCAAAGATGGTCTTGTATTTGCTCACGCGTACCGAATCGCCTACTTTAAATTTTGCCGGAGCAGCAATTTTTACGTTGCTATACACCGTATTTAAAAGTTTTTCGGCGATCGTCGGAGTGATGTCGACAGGTCTCATACCGATGGTGCGATGTTTTCGCGTATTGTACTCTGCAACGAGTCGAGATAGTTCGTCGATCCATTTATAATTTCCATTCAACGTAAACATTTTCCACATATTGTTTTTTAAAGTACGATTGAATCGTTCCACGACTGAGGCTTTCATAACGGAATATGTCGAGTAATGATTAATGTTGTGTTTCTTCATGAGTTTCTGCACACTCGAGTTGTAAAATTCTTTTCCCCTGTCGGTTTGAAAATTTTTCGGACATCTTTTATCGTCTCCAATAATCTTTGCGATCGTTTCGGACATTTCCCGCTCTTACTCTTGAGCGGTACGGCCCACGCATACTTGCTCAACACATCGATAACCGTGAGTATGTATTTGTGACCCTTGTTGAGTCGAGAGTACGAACGCATGTCCACCACGTCCGCCTGCCACAGATCATCGTATCCGCGTACAATGACGCGTCTTCGTGGAAAATTTCTTCTCGCCGGAGCATGTAATTCCTCGACTAGTTGCCGCTTTTCGGAGGTGCTTTTGTTCTTTCGCACGTTTGATCGAGGCATAATTAATATGCGATATTAGTATATCTCGCTTACTGTGTCGAGTTAGATGTTGCATGTCTCAGCACATTCTTTATCTCATCCATCATTAATTGCAGCGCCTGCACGTTTGTTTCGAGCGCGATAATTTTTTGCTCAATTTCTCCCTGTCGATCTCTCAAAAGTTTATCCACGTATCGTTTGTTGACGACGTCGGTATCAGCTTCCGGTTGCGCTACGCGTTGAATCTTGCGCGACCTTGCGTCAAAGCCGGTAGTAGTTTGGCAGAGAGCGTTATCGCGAACGTAATTTCTCAATAATCCATTCCATACATAGTACAAATTGTTCGACGTTCCCAATGATAATCCGAATTTATTAATCGACATTTCGGTACCGAGAACATTGACCGAATGACACGTATCGCCGACGCATAGTTTAATTTATAATAATGCCAGCCTCGCGAAGTTCTTCGATAATCGACAAGATTTCATTGTCGTGAGCATTGTTGCCGGCTCGACGCGAGGCGTCCAGCAATCGCAAACGATCCACCAATTCGTTGGGATCGTTCCAATGCACGTAATCGATCATGTTGTCGCTTAACGTCATGGTGCGCGGCGCGTCTATACCTCTTCCCATCTTTCTATCGGGGAATAATGGTGCAATTATATATTTGTACTTGTACCCTTTATTAGTTTTAATAGGATTATTAACTTTGTTGTCACGTTTATGCGCATTTGTTATCTTTAATATACTTTGATATTTATGCAAATCATCTCGAGTATATTTTTTATGATTGGGAAATTTTTTAAAAATCAAATCGTAGATACCTTCGGTTCCCTTATATTTTATTCCATCGATAATTATATTATCTTCCTTGTCCACATCGAAACATTTATCACCTAGCATCATTCCTTCGTTGGTAAATTTAACACCGTAGACGTAATCCATGTTCTTATTTTTATCAACACTCATAATATTTCCTATATATTTTTGCGCCAGTGGACCTAAATGCTCTCGGAACGTTTTCTGACCTTCGGACGTTTCTAATTCGTGTCGGACCGATGTTACAAAAGAATCGGGTGTGGTTTTGTAAATTTCTTCGACGGATGTGGGTGGTATTGTTTGACGCGGTTGTACTTTTATCGGAATAGAAACAGTAGCCATATTAGAAAATTGCTTCCTTCGCTTTGATCGATTCGGTGTCGAATATATCGGTGAATCGTTTATCGGCATATTTATCCGTGCTCGCTTTAGTCTTTGCTTGGTCTCTTTTATTTTTTCCTCATGCTTCTCACCAAACGTCAAACTCAACGGTTCGATTTTCGACGCATCAGATTCCACAGTATTTTCGACAAGCTATTTTAAAGGCTCGGTAATCGGTTTAAATTGCCTTTCCAATATGATATCTTCCTCCATTTTACCAGTTTTCAAAGCGCGATATTTTTTGCGAATCGATTCGCTCGTTTTTGCAATCTCTGCCGCAATCTTTTCACGATCGCCGTTCATGATGCTCGATCGATGTGTCGATGATGACTGATCGCTTTACGGTATCGCGAAATCATTAAATCCCCTTCTATATCGTCCATTGATCAACATACTATCTTTATCAATGACTACGAAGCCATATTTGCGTTGCCAACATTTCTGACACAATGCACGGAAATCGTCGTAAGATATATCGGTATTCACGTGATCGTTGTACACATGTTTCAAATTTGTGCCGTCTTGTTTAAACAGGATCAGCAGGTTCGCGTTGTCGCGTATAAGATGCTTAGGTATCTTGGCATACGTCTGACAAAGATAGAAACAGTCAACGCTCGAGTGTCGACCCATTGCAAAATACTCTCTTATCGTATCCTGCTTGTCGCATGCCACGTCATCAAAGATAAAGATGGAATTCGGAAGCGCCTCGCTCGGTGGAATGACATCGCTGTTATTAGAGAATGTAAAGTAGCCGATTTCATCTATAGGTGCTAGTAAATTTTCCAAGTATTTGTATTTCGGCTGTTGAAGCGATTTCGAGTATACGTACACGTTCTCGAAACGTACACCGTGTGGACTTTCTATCAAACTAATCAACACGTTTGTCTTACCACAATTTGAAGGGCCGCAAACGATACCGCGTATCGTAGTCGGCAGCATGTTTCCATGCTTGCGTACTTTTTTCTCCGATATTAGTCTATCATCGAAATTTGATACTTTGATTACCCGCGCTTGTCGCACGAACCGCATGTTTTCTCTTTCGAATCAATTTTGCGAATGATCGCGAGGGGGAGACCTATTTATAGAAGTGTCTCGACTCGAAACCGGTCAGTATCAAAAATGTTTCTCCTTCTGTCGGATGAGAGAGACATTCTCGGGCTTACCACCAAACAACTGCAGTATATCCCAAAGATTTTATTACTTCAAAATTTTGGTGATTACGTGGAACGATTGTGGGACAAGCTTCCAGAATATATAAAGGCTGATCCGGAGGTTCGACAATATCGTTCGTGCATGCGACATTACAACCAGCCGTAGCAGCAAACACACATTGACGGTCCACCACCGTTGATAAAAGATTGCTACGAATGTCAGCGAGAATTGTAAAAGGCAGCGGCCTCTTAAATCGTGCGATAAACGCGCTTCCCATTGAATTACATATTCCCGGTTATCAGTTTTGCGGGCCGGGAACTCGATTAGAAAAACGATTGGGTAGAGGTGATCGAGGTATCAATCCATTGGACGCGGCGTGTCGTGAACACGACATTGCTTACGCGCGAAGCAACGACCTCGACCAACGTCACATCGCTGATCGCATACTAGCTGCAAGAGCGCAAGAACGCATTACCGCGAGGGATTCGACTCTCGGTGAAAGAGCAGCCGCTACGACTGTTTGGGCGGCAATGAAGGCAAAGACAAAACTCGGCATGGGGATGAAAAAGCCATCGACGACAAAGAGGAGGAAGAAACGAATACTTCCAGTAGCGAAACGTGGTGGTATTTTACCACTTTTACCGTTGTTGGGAGTTGTCGGTTCATTAGCCGGCGGTGCGGCGGGAATCGCAAAGGCGGTAAACGATAGCAAGGCTGCGCAACGTCAGCTGGAAGAGATGCAGCGTCACAATCGCGCTATGGAAGGTCGCGGACTTTATCTCGCTCCGTACAAGCGTGGACAGGGATTCTCAACAAAGTCTAAGAGAAAAAAGAAACGTCGAAAAAACATTAAAAATGCCTACGGGTGCGACAACTAACGTGCAATTGGAACAATTTGCGAAACGTGTGTGTATACCTTTCTTTAGAGGTGTTTTCATGCGCAATAATTTACCGATAAGCGGCGTACGACGAAACGAAAGCGGTATCGTCAATTTGGATGACGTTGATAGTCCCGGTACTCATTGGGTAGCGTACGCAAAGAGGGACGATCGTGTCGTATATTTCGACAGTTTTGGAAATCTTCGACCGCCCAAGGAACTTGTACGATATTTCGGACGAGTGAAAATTGAATACAATTACACATCTTATCAAAGTTATAATCAGAGTATCTGTGGACAGTTGTGTTTAAAATTTCTTCAAACGATCAATTTAAAGCCTGACAATCCATCGTCATGACTCAGTATTCGTTCGACATGTCACTGACACTTACGTTGACTGGCAGAAGCAGCGTTCTCGCTGTAAGCTATTTCCCCGCTATAGATTTGACCGATGCCGATTACGAGCTCGGATTAACGGATTTTGAAACTTATCACACGATTCCGAACGTAAATTTTTCGAATAATAAATTTTATTTTGGCAACGACGACAAGGAAATTACAATTCCCGAAGGATCGTACGAATTGCACGCCATAAATGATTATCTCAAACGCGCAATTTTGCGAGATGAACACCTTTCCAGAGATGGTGAAAACGATTATGATGAGGAATATCCAATAGTGCTCCGCGCCAATCACAGTACGCTAAAGAGTGAAATCAAATGCGCCTACAGAATAAACTTTACCAAACCCGACAATGTAGGATCCTTGCTTGGATTCTCGTCGAATCGTATATTGGAACCTCGCAAGTGGTATGAATCAGACGAACCTGTTAATATTATAAACGTAAATATTATTCGTATAGAATGCAACGTGACTACTGGTGCGTACAGCAACGGCATGCGCGTACACACGATACATGAATTTTCACCGAGCGTACCGCCAGGATATAAGATATCGGAAACGCCGGCACAGATCATTTATCTGCCGATCGTTGTACGGAGCATTACGGATTTAACGATATGTATTGTGGATCAAAGAGGTCGATTGCTCGATTTTCGAGGAGAGGAAATTACCGTAAGATTGCATATACGGCGGCGACAAACATAGTATGCTTGTACTGAACGAAACGGAGCACGCAAGAGACAATACTTTTACGCGGGACAATACTATTGCAGTAAGGCGAGCAGTATCGGGTGACAATAATAAGATTGCCGTTAAAAAGAAGCTGAGCGCGTTGAATCGTGAATTTTTGAAATCATTGGGATTCATCGTACGAAAAGAATGATTGATGTTTTGAATATCGGAGGTGAGCCAGTCTTTGATGATCGCATCGTCAAGATTGAGACTCATACGTACAATCCGTACGCCAATACGACGCTTGGATACAGCGACGAGATACGAATACCTATACAACATCAGGATTTATACACGTTACCGTGCGAAAGCTTTCTTTACATCGAGGGAAAATTTAATGTGCGTAAAGCGAATGATGAAATGAAGGTTGTATTGGGAAACAATTGCGTCGCATTTATGTTTGATGAGCTTCGATACGAACTCGACGGAGTAGAGATTGATCGCAACAGAAATGTTGGAATAACATCGACGCTCAAAAATTATGTCTCTCTAACACATCAGAAAAGTATAAACTTGAAGAATGCATCGTGGGATTTGACGTACAATGGTGACAAAAATTATTTCAACTTTTGCGTGCCGCTCAACATGTTGCTGGGATTTTGCGAAGATTATAAACGCGTTGTGATTAACGCTCGTCACGAATTGATTTTGATACGTTCGCGCAACGATAATAATTGTCTATTCGGACATCCGTCGTCGGAAGCTGAGATTGAATTACTCAAGATACAGTGGCGTATGCCTCATGTAATATTGAACGAGATTAATAAATTATCAATGTTGCGAATGTTGGAAAGCGGACGATATTTGAACATGAGTTTCCGATCTTGGGATTTATACGAATTTCCTCTGTTACATAGCACGACCAAACATTCGTGAACCGTGAAAGCCGCCTCCCAGTTAGAGAAACCGCGATACGTGATCTTTGCACTACAAACTGGTAAAAAGAATTCGGTGTCACAAGATGTTACATTGTTCGATAACTGCAAATTGACCAACGTTAAACTCTATTTAAACTCGGAATTTTATCCCTACGATGATTTAAATTTAGATTTTGAAAAAAATAGATTCGCCTATTCGACATGTACTCTCGTTTTCGCAAATCGTATTACGGATGCGATAATAGCACCACGCTATTAACCATTCCAAAATTTCTACATTGCGGTCCTCTAGCGGTCATTGATTGCTCGCGACAAAACGAGTCTATCAAAACTGCTACCGTGGATGTGAGAATAGAGTTTGAATGCAGGGAAAATATACCTGCGAATACTACCGCCTATTGTCTTATCTTGCACGATCGGGTTGTCGAATATAATCCATTGACTAATGTAGTCCGCAAAATTACATAGGTCAGCAAATATCCCCTCCATTGCATATGAAGAAAAATATAAAAGATTGAGATGTTTGATGATTGACATCAGTCTGCGATCGGATCTTATCATCATGGCTGCGCCAACGTTTGTGGATCTGCAAGGATTTATCGTTGGGAAAAATTTTGTCGTGAAGGAAGCTGCGGTTTTGAGAAATGGATCCGTACTTACTCATTACATTTTTACATGCCCGGTACCATGGTACATGCTCACAAAATCTGAGAGATGCCAGGTTTTATGGTTGATTAAAAACCACCATGGATTATCGTGGAATGATGGACACGTTTCATATTGGAATTCGAAACGTTTAATCACGACGGCGGTGATGGGTGCAACGGAGGAGGATGATGCTTCACCTCTCGTGTACGTTAAAGGCCATGAAAAACGGCAATGGTTGGCCGATATACTGGACGATGATGCGAGAAACGATGTGATTATCGAAACTTTGGATGCAGACTATGAGGATGTAGCTTCTTTAAATAAGTTAGATGTTAAGAATACTATGCGTTGTGAAAATCATGTAAAAAATTGCGCTTTACAAAATGTATTTAAAATTTATAATTGGTGGTTGAAACATCATGATGATGATTCTTCGAATCCATACTTATAATAAATTGATGATGCGATATATTTTTATCGTCTTTCTTATTCTCTCCTTTTTTTCCTCATCCCTATCTATGCATGTGCGCAGTATCGTGTTTCCATACGTGACACAGCTGCCACAGATATTGTATTTCGATACTACATTGTGATACATTGTAATACATTGTAATATTTGTTTGATAAGTGAATATAGTTTTGCGTTCAATTACCGTTCGTTTCCGTTTAATGGCCGCTCAATTACCGTTCGATGACCGTTCGTCAAACGGTCATTTCCGTTCGAAGAGCGTTCAATTCCGTTCGAAAAGCGTTCAATTACCGTTCAATTACCGTTCAAAGACCGTTCAATGACCGTTCAATTACCGTTCATTTCCGTTCGAAGAGCGTTCAATTACCGTTCAATTACCGTTCGTTTCCGTTTAAAGACCGTTCAATGACCGTTCAATTACCGTTCATTTCCGTTCGAAGAGCGTTCAATTACCGTTCGTTTCCGTTCGAAGAGCGTTCATTCCCGTTCGATGACCGTTCAATTACCGTTCATTTCCGTTCGATGACCGTTCAATTACCGTTCATTTCCGTTCGAAGAGCATTCAATGACCGTTTGACGAGCGTTCAATGAGCGTTCATTTCCGTTCGAAAAGCGTTCAATTACCGTTCAATTACCGTTCAAAGACCGTTCAATGACCGTTCAATTACCGTTCATTTCCGTTCGAAGAGCGTTCAATTACCGTTCAATTACCGTTCAAAGACCGTTCAATGACCGTTCAATTACCGTTCATTTCCGTTCGAAGAGCGTTCAATTACCGTTCGTTTCCGTTCGAAGAGCGTTCATTCCCGTTCGATGACCGTTCAATTACCGTTCATTTCCGTTCGATGACCGTTCAATTACCGTTCATTTCCGTTCGAAGAGCATTCAATGACCGTTTGACGAGCGTTCAATGAGCGTTCATTTCCGTTCGATGACTGTTCAATTACCGTTCGATGACCGTTCATCAAACGGTCATTTCCGTTCGAAGAGCGTTCAATTCCGTTCGAAAAGCGTTCAATTACCGTTCAATTACCGTTCAAAGACCGTTCAATGACCGTTCAATTACCGTTCGTTTCCGTTCGAAGAGCGTTCATTCCCGTTCGAAAAGCGTTCAATTACCGTTCGTTTCCGTTCGAAGAGCGTTCAATTACCGTTCAATTACCGTTCATTTCCGTTCGAAGAGCGTTCAATTACCGTTCATTTCCGTTCGAAGAGCGTTCAATGACCGTTTGATGAGCGTTCGATGAGCGTTCAATTCCGTTCGAAAAGCGTTCAATTACCGTTCAATTACCGTTCATTTCCGTTCAAAGACCGTTCAATGACCGTTTGATAGCCATTCGATGGACGTTCGTTTCCGTTCAATTACCGTTCGTTTTCGTTTGATCGGTTGATGCATTACATTATATCGTGCTAATTTACATGGGAACATGCATACTTTTGTCTTACGACGCGTTTTTCGTAAAGCGATAATGATACGTCCACCGTTTATCTGTTCGCAAAGTCGTGATATTATATTATATTATATTATACCGCGCTGAGTTGCGTGGAACCGCGCGTACTTTTGTCTTACAACGCATTTTTGACATGGTGATAATGTGGCATCTCTACTATAAAATCCCGTGTCGAGACCTCGTTGCCTCATCATAAAGTTCTAACTGGTGCGCGAGTTAAGAAGAGAAGTAAAAAACAAAAAAATGGAGTACATTTTTGAGAATTGTGCAGGATGGAAGCAGGCCTTTTCCGACCTGTTATGCGTCTTATTAGTGAAACTGGCGTTTCACTGGGAGGTAAGTATTGCATTTGCTAATATTTTATAAATTATTTTATATTTATATTTATATTACTTATATTTTTTTATACAGTCTCAGGATGAAATCGAGATTCCCGGATTTGTCAACATACAGCGCAGACAGTGGGTGCGGGCGGAGCGGCGGTGGAGGAGACAGGACCTCTCCTTCATGTGGGGTGACGCTCCGGAGAGTCCACCGGATGAAGAGGACATCTTTGACCTTCGGCGGCTCTTCGGGGAAGAGCCCTACATGGAGGAGGAGATTTGGGCGCCCGGGGAGATTCGGGCATCCAATGGTGTACAGAATGGGGAGCACAGATGTAAGTATTTTTATAAATTTTATTATAACTATATATATATATATATATATATATAATTTTTTTTCTGTTACAGGAGCGGCCCCCTCTCCTGGCTCCCCTGGCCCCTCCACCCCCCACCCCCCGCACCCCCAAATTATTTTATTATATTATTATTATATTATATTATTAATTATAATTTAAGCACACACACACACACACACACACACACACAAAATGTATAAAAACACACACATTTTAATAAATTTTATATTTTAATTTTTAAAAAATATAATTATTTACGCGCCTCTCCATGCGTCCCCGTCCCTGCGTCTCTCTTGCGCTAGTTATCGCGATATCGTTCTCTCTCGTGCGTTAATCTTAAGTCTATCTTTCACGATTAGAATTAGTAATCTCTCTCGCACGCGCTAGTTGTAAGTCTATCTCTTTCTCTCATGCTTAGAATAAGTAATCTCTCGCGCTATGACACAGAAAAAAATGTATAACAGATTTTAAAATAAATGTTTCAATAAAAAAATGTGATTATTTACGCGTCTCTCCTTGAGTTCCGTCCCTTGCGCTATCTCTCTCTCACGCACTAGTTATAAGTATCGTGATATCTCTTTCTCGCATGCGTTGTCTTCGCGCTATCGTTTTCTCTTTCGCGCGCTAATTGCAAGTCTCGCGATATTATCGTTCTCTCTCTTGTACATGTCGTCTTGGTGCTATCGTTCTCTCTCTTTCATATACTCGTTGCTCACTTACCTTTGCGTCGTCCTTCTCCCGCCTATACGTCATCCTTGTCTCACGTTAACGCCATCCTTGTCGCACTCGTAGCACTGTCCTCTTCACACACTTTGCACTGTCCTTTTCCCATACGTAGCGCTGTCCTTCTCACACCACCGTCCATCTCTCACGCCGCTGATCCCCCTTCACTGCGCGGACCCCCTCGTCCATCGGTCGCGCCGCGGTTCCCCCTTCACCGCGCGGACCCCCTCGTCCATCACTCGCGCCGCTTCACCGCGCGGACCCCCTCGCCCATCGGTCGCGCCGCGGATCCCCCTTCACCTCGCGGACCCCCTCGTCCATCGGTCGCGCCGCGGATCGCCCTTCACCTCGCGGACCCCTTCGTCCATCGGTCGCGCCGCGGTTCCCCCTTCCCCGCGGGTGACGTCACCCACCGCGCGCCGCGGTTCCTCCTTCCCCGCGCGTGACGTCACTCCCCCCCCCGCACCGCGGTTCCCGTCGCGCCTCACCCCCCCTGAGAGGTCCTGGGTTAGAACCCCCTTAGTATCACTACTTATATATAAATATATATATGTTTATTGGTTAATATCTTTGAAAATTAAAGTTTTAAAATTTTAAAGTGTCAGGGTAGCATATTCATATAAGAGGTATGCTCCTGGTAAAACGTCGGTAACTGGTAGGTCGGTAAGTTGTTGGGTAGGTAAGTTACCATCGGTCGGTAAGGTAGTAAAGTGTCGGTAAGAAAAAGTCGGTAAAGTAGAAATCTAATTTATCATCAGTCGGTAAGGTAGGGATTTTTTTATATTATCATTTATCGTTGGTCGGTAAAGTGGGAAGTGACTTTATCATCCCATGTAAAAAGGGTTGAAGTCTTGCAGGCGCTTTGAAAGTATAAGAGGTTGCTATTCTATAGGCGCTGCGTATATGGTATAAGTTTTGTAGGCGCTGTATTAAAGGTATAAGTTTTTTAGGCGCTTGTATATACGGTATAGATTCTGTAGGCGCTTTAAGAGTATAAACGGCTGCGGTTTTGCAGGCGTTTAATAGAAGGAAGATCAATAAGGCTATTCAATATGAATTATAATGCTTTTCTAAGTGAAAGAATATAGTAATAGTAGTAATTAGAGTGAATTATTTGTATTATAGCGTTTTTGATCCCCTTATAAGAGCTGAAAATAATATAAGATTAGTATTAAAGTATTTAATATAGAATTTTACCATGTGTATATATGATCGATGTTATATAGGCGCACTGAGAGTAAATAGTGTTGAAGTTTTATGGACGCATTTTGTCTCTTAAGCCTTGCAGGCTTATTGCAATTTATATTTTATGAAAAATAAAGCAAGAAGATCAATGTGCTATTTACTATAGAGTTTTAATATGAATTCTAAGAATCTTTTGCACACGTAATGCGGATTTATTGTGTGAAATAATTAAATATAACTGACAAGGAAAGGGTCGGAAGTGTCCCCCTCCGATTTTAATGAGCTTTGAATATGTTGTAGTCTAGATCAAAATAGGAGACACGTATTTTTTTATAAGTGCTGAGTCGGCCGTTAAGGGGGTGAAACACCTTCTTGAAAAAAATCGATTTTTTCATTTCTCAGCGGATACCGTCGAAGCGATAAGAGATATAAACAAAAGTTTCAAATAAAAGTTTTATGGTCTTTAATGTACTTCAAAATCATGTAATCAGATTTGTCGAAAATGTCATATTTTTCGAAATCCCCCCCCCTCCCTTTTAATGTTTGAAAATTTTTAAATTTGTCTCATAACAAAACTTATAGCTCATTTAACGACAAATTCAATCATATATAATAAAGTTGTATTCCGAAGTCACATTTTTCAGAAATAAATTAAAAATATCCCTATACACTACTATACGCCCGCTTTATCCGCCTTATGACGCTCGTTATTCACAGCGACAGTCATTTTTCTTCGCAAACTCACAGAGGCAACCATAAATTAGCAATAAATAATTTATGAGAATATATTTTTATAAATTATAGAAATTATATTTATAAATATAATTATAAATTATATAATAATTATAATTATAATATATGTCTATATTATGTGACAATAAATATACATATAATTTATATGGAAAAGTAATGTTTTTAATGCATGAAAAATAAAACTAGTCGGACAAGGAAAATTATTGATCAGATGCCGATGTTAATAGATTCAATTCTATGAATAAACAGATGTCGCATTCGCGAAATGAGTTGGTGCAATATATTATTTTATTAACAACTGCGTGCAGTGGAACACATATTACTATTAAAGCGTCTATCGAATATACGCGAGCGCGATAGTAAATATATTTATATATATAAGAAAATAATTAAAAGGATTATAACTTATAAAGCGAGCGAAAAAATGCGTCGCGATAAGAAAGTCAGCTGCCCGAAGTGCTGATACAGCCAGTATCACACGGCCAAGTCATCAAACAGAGGAAGAAATCACTCTCGAAATAGCGCTGAATTGCAATAAAATGCGAGGAAGTCTTCGGACTTCCTTCGCTTGCATTTTGATCACGCCACTTTAGAAATAACCAATGATTTTATTTGGTCATGCCACCGCGCGATCCTCCTCCGATAATCGTTCAGAACCGGAGGCGTTAAAAGCCACCGCCTAGAAGCGGCGGACAGTCACAAATCAGTTATCAAATAATTAACAAGTGCTCGAGTTAATTAACAAGACTAGCCGTTATCCTGAAAAAACAATTGTGCCCCACGCACACAACAATACAGTATGTATGTACTTTTTCGATTTTTAAAACTTTTATAGTTTTTTGCTTTTACTTACACTTCATTCAAAATTGCGGTTTATCTGTTTTGTTTTAATGTATTTAAATTATAATTAATATTTTATTACTTTATTTAAGTTATGTGATAAAACTGTTCTATTTTTCATGAAACTCGGAAAACGTAACAAATTATTAATACGCATTAAATAATAAAATATTTTTGTTGCTAATAAGTATTTTTTTGCTAATATTTATAAAACAAATATACATAATGTTAATAATTTTTTTAGATAATGTTTAATCCAAGAAATGTAGCAGTACTGCTATACACTGCACTGTATATGACTGGGGAATTCCCAGAAAGTCCTGTTACAACAGATGAAAATGAAACAAAAGACATGATGGAAAATATGCTTCGATCAATGTATGAAGAAGCGTTTGAAGTTTATGAAGAATCATCATTAGATTTTCAAAACGAATTTGATATACCTGAAGTAGAACCTGTAATTGATGAAGAAAGAGAAGAAGACACATATTTTGTAAAAGAAATTGAATGTGTTGCGGATTCTGTACCAATAGAATATAAAAGAAATGCAGTAGAGTTATGGAGAAGTGGAACAAAAAAGTCAAGAACTCTTGCATCTATAAGAAATAGATTTCGGAAAGTCACGTCATTACGTCAATTAAGAAGATGGGAGCAGCAAGTAAATCAAGGTGGCAACAGATTTGATAAACTGAAAGAAATTTCAACATATACGTTAAATAAATTCCATGAAGGTATTGAAAAGGGAATAATTATTCATGACATTGATATTGCTCGATGGGCTCTTCGCGCACAGAAGGAAGTAAATCTACTTGGGTTTACAGCATCATTATCATGGGTAAAAAGGTTTAAGCTTGCACATAATATCGTATCTAGAAAAATTACAAAATTTATAACAAAAAAAAATTTAGCGTCAGACAAAGATTTAGAAGCACGAAGCAAGTCATTTATCGAAAATGTTAAATCTTCTATTATACAATATGGAATTGAAAATGTATATAATTCGGACCAAAGTGGATTTCAATTAGAATTTCATTCCGGTCGTTCACTATCACCTATTGGTATTAAAAAAGTAGAGCGCATAGTACAATCCATATCAGCAACTACACATAGTTATACTATACAACCTATTGTTTCAGCTGATGGTAGATTATTATCGCCTCTGTTTATTGTTTTAAAAGAACCTACTGGAACATTTGGTCCAATAGTAAAAGAAACAATGTTTAAAGATAATAATATCTTTGTCATGGCATCAAAATCTGGAAAATTAACATCGCATCATTTTGAGATCTGGATAAAAGAAGTGTTTTTTCCAAATGTTGGACCAAAATCAGTGTTATTATTAGATTCTTGGACTGGTCATTGTCCTGATATAATTCAAAGAAACAAACCAGATTTTATAGACAATATTAATTTGTTAACTATACCAGCTGGAGCAACGGGAAAAATACAACCTTTAGATGTATTCGGTTTTCGTTTATGGAAAAATTTTGTTAGACATTTTTCAGATACCATCATGCTTTTAGATCTTGACGTCAAGCTTCATTCAAGAAACAATATTTTAAAATTACAATCATTAACACATAATCAATTTTCATCACCAAGGTTTAAAAATTTATTCAAATATGCATGGTATAAAAGTGGTTATTTAGAAAAGAAACCAGAAGAATTTGATACACCAGTAGATTTTTGTTTCAAAACTAATTTAAAACCAACATGTGATATTTGCGGTGAAATTGCTGTAATTTCTTGCGCATGGTGTAAAAAATCCCTTTGTATAAATCATTTCTTTCATGATCATCATCTTTGTAACCGATATCAACCATGAATATTTGTTATTCTTGTATGCAATAATTATGTACGGTATTTTATGTAATATTTCCATATACATATATATAATGACTTCGGAATACAACTTTATTATATATGATTGAATTTGTCGTTAAATGAGCTATAAGTTTTGTTATGAGACAAATTTAAAAATTTTCAAACATTAAAAGGGAGGGGGGGGGATTTCGAAAAATATGACATTTTCGACAAATCTGATTACATGATTTTGAAGTACATTAAAGACCATGGTAAATATTCGGAAAATGGTACACCTCACCGATTTCATCGTTCTTTGGATATGTTGTAGAGGAAGTTATTCTGAGTAACCCTCCGCAAAAATCAAGTGGGGGACGACATTGGTTTAGGAGATATAACAAGTTGAAGTTTCAAAATTTTAATGCTTCTTGCCGCAATATCTCACCATTATACGACTCTATTCAAAAATGTAAACATGTTTACGTTCTCAAAAGCACATGTTTGCGTTACAAAGTACACGCCCAGACTGCACACCCCCCCACCCCCCCACCTCCCACCCCCCGTTGCGAACCCATGTGAAATCTTCCTTTGCATGGAGTTTGCAACGGGGGGGGTGGGGGGGTGTGCAGTCTGGGCGTGTACTTGTAGGGGTGAACCTTGCTTCGCGTGAAAAGTACAATTATAGACCTCGCTTCGTACCGAAAGCAGGGGATGGTAAAGGTGGACCTCGCTTAGTACCGAAAGCAGAGGATGATAGAAGTGAATTTTGCAAATGTATAACACCGATATCACACAAAACTAAACATGTTTACATTTTTAAATAGAGTCGTATAATGGTGAGATATTGCGGCAACAAGCATTAAAATTTTGAAACTTTAACTTGTTATATCTCCTAAACCAATGTCGTCCCCCACTTGATTTTTGCAGAGATTTACTCACAAGGAAAGGGTCGGAAGTGTCCCCCTCCGATTTTAATGAGCTTTGAATATGTTGTAGTCTAGATCAAAATAGGAGACACGTATTTTTTTATAAGTGCTGAGTCGGCCGTTAAGGGGGTGAAACACCTTCTTGAAAAAAATCGATTTTTTCATTTCTCAGCGGATACCGTCGAAGCGATAAGAGATATAAACAAAAGTTTCAAATAAAAGTTTTATGGTCTTTAATGTACTTCAAAATCATGTAATCAGATTTGTCGAAAATGTCATATTTTTCGAAATCCCCCCCCCTCCCTTTTAATGTTTGAAAATTTTTAAATTTGTCTCATAACAAAACTTATAGCTCATTTAACGACAAATTCAATCATATATAATAAAGTTGTATTCCGAAGTCATTATATATATGTATATGGAAATATTACATAAAATACCGTACATAATTATTGCATACAAGAATAACAAATATTCATGGTTGATATCGGTTACAAAGATGATGATCATGAAAGAAATGATTTATACAAAGGGATTTTTTACACCATGCGCAAGAAATTACAGCAATTTCACCGCAAATATCACATGTTGGTTTTAAATTAGTTTTGAAACAAAAATCTACTGGTGTATCAAATTCTTCTGGTTTCTTTTCTAAATAACCACTTTTATACCATGCATATTTGAATAAATTTTTAAACCTTGGTGATGAAAATTGATTATGTGTTAATGATTGTAATTTTAAAATATTGTTTCTTGAATGAAGCTTGACGTCAAGATCTAAAAGCATGATGGTATCTGAAAAATGTCTAACAAAATTTTTCCATAAACGAAAACCGAATACATCTAAAGGTTGTATTTTTCCCGTTGCTCCAGCTGGTATAGTTAACAAATTAATATTGTCTATAAAATCTGGTTTGTTTCTTTGAATTATATCAGGACAATGACCAGTCCAAGAATCTAATAATAACACTGATTTTGGTCCAACATTTGGAAAAAACACTTCTTTTATCCAGATCTCAAAATGATGCGATGTTAATTTTCCAGATTTTGATGCCATGACAAAGATATTATTATCTTTAAACATTGTTTCTTTTACTATTGGACCAAATGTTCCAGTAGGTTCTTTTAAAACAATAAACAGAGGCGATAATAATCTACCATCAGCTGAAACAATAGGTTGTATAGTATAACTATGTGTAGTTGCTGATATGGATTGTACTATGCGCTCTACTTTTTTAATACCAATAGGTGATAGTGAACGACCGGAATGAAATTCTAATTGAAATCCACTTTGGTCCGAATTATATACATTTTCAATTCCATATTGTATAATAGAAGATTTAACATTTTCGATAAATGACTTGCTTCGTGCTTCTAAATCTTTGTCTGACGCTAAATTTTTTTTTGTTATAAATTTTGTAATTTTTCTAGATACGATATTATGTGCAAGCTTAAACCTTTTTACCCATGATAATGATGCTGTAAACCCAAGTAGATTTACTTCCTTCTGTGCGCGAAGAGCCCATCGAGCAATATCAATGTCATGAATAATTATTCCCTTTTCAATACCTTCATGGAATTTATTTAACGTATATGTTGAAATTTCTTTCAGTTTATCAAATCTGTTGCCACCTTGATTTACTTGCTGCTCCCATCTTCTTAATTGACGTAATGACGTGACTTTCCGAAATCTATTTCTTATAGATGCAAGAGTTCTTGACTTTTTTGTTCCACTTCTCCATAACTCTACTGCATTTCTTTTATATTCTATTGGTACAGAATCCGCAACACATTCAATTTCTTTTACAAAATATGTGTCTTCTTCTCTTTCTTCATCAATTACAGGTTCTACTTCAGGTATATCAAATTCGTTTTGAAAATCTAATGATGATTCTTCATAAACTTCAAACGCTTCTTCATACATTGATCGAAGCATATTTTCCATCATGTCTTTTGTTTCATTTTCATCTGTTGTAACAGGACTTTCTGGGAATTCCCCAGTCATATACAGTGCAGTGTATAGCAGTACTGCTACATTTCTTGGATTAAACATTATCTAAAAAAATTATTAACATTATGTATATTTGTTTTATAAATATTAGCAAAAAAATACTTATTAGCAACAAAAATATTTTATTATTTAATGCGTATTAATAATTTGTTACGTTTTCCGAGTTTCATGAAAAATAGAACAGTTTTATCACATAACTTAAATAAAGTAATAAAATATTAATTATAATTTAAATACATTAAAACAAAACAGATAAACCGCAATTTTGAATGAAGTGTAAGTAAAAGCAAAAAACTATAAAAGTTTTAAAAATCGAAAAAGTACATACATACTGTATTGTTGTGTGCGTGGGGCACAATTGTTTTTTCAGGATAACGGCTAGTCTTGTTAATTAACTCGAGCACTTGTTAATTATTTGATAACTGATTTGTGACTGTCCGCCGCTTCTAGGCGGTGGCTTTTAACGCCTCCGGTTCTGAACGATTATCGGAGGAGGATCGCGCGGTGGCATGACCAAATAAAATCATTGGTTATTTCTAAAGTGGCGTGATCAAAATGCAAGCGAAGGAAGTCCGAAGACTTCCTCGCATTTTATTGCAATTCAGCGCTATTTCGAGAGTGATTTCTTCCTCTGTTTGATGACTTGGCCGTGTGATACTGGCTGTATCAGCACTTCGGGCAGCTGACTTTCTTATCGCGACGCATTTTTTCGCTCGCTTTATAAGTTATAATCCTTTTAATTATTTTCTTATATATATAAATATATTTACTATCGCGCTCGCGTATATTCGATAGACGCTTTAATAGTAATATGTGTTCCACTGCACGCAGTTGTTAATAAAATAATATATTGCACCAACTCATTTCGCGAATGCGACATCTGTTTATTCATAGAATTGAATCTATTAACATCGGCATCTGATCAATAATTTTCCTTGTCCGACTAGTTTTATTTTTCATGCATTAAAAACATTACTTTTCCATATAAATTATATGTATATTTATTGTCACATAATATAGACATATATTATAATTATAATTATTATATAATTTATAATTATATTTATAAATATAATTTCTATAATTTATAAAAATATATTCTCATAAATTATTTATTGCTAATTTATGGTTGCCTCTGTGAGTTTGCGAAGAAAAATGACTGTCGCTGTGAATAACGAGCGTCATAAGGCGGATAAAGCGGGCGTATAGTAGTGTATAGGGATATTTTTAATTTATTTCTGAAAAATGTGACTTCGGAATACAACTTTATTATATATGATTGAATTTGTCGTTAAATGAGCTATAAGTTTTGTTATGAGACAAATTTAAAAATTTTCAAACATTAAAAGGGAGGGGGGGGGATTTCGAAAAATATGACATTTTCGACAAATCTGATTACATGATTTTGAAGTACATTAAAGACCATAAAACTTTTATTTGAAACTTTTGTTTATATCTCTTATCGCTTCGACGGTATCCGCTGAGAAATGAAAAAATCGATTTTTTTCAAGAAGGTGTTTCACCCCCTTAACGGCCGACTCAGCACTTATAAAAAAATACGTGTCTCCTATTTTGATCTAGACTACAACATATTCAAAGCTCATTAAAATCGGAGGGGGACACTTCCGACCCTTTCCTTGTAAGAGTTTACTCAATTCCAGTATAGTATAGAATTCACTGACATACATACAACAGGTATTAAAATTAAATTATGTTTAATCATGTCAAATCATTAATGTGGACTACGATCGGCAGAATGTTAGAAATGCGTCGAGCATTCGATTGACCAATCAAAAAAAATAAATAAAAATTATTCTGATTGGTTAATGCAGTGCTTCGAAGCATCCAATGGGTGCTTTCCCTTTAGCGACACAAGTCGACACAAGTGTTATTCTATCTTTGTTCTTTATACATGTTGAAAAAAGACAGAATGATGCCTGTGTCAACTTGTGTCGCTAAAGGGAAAGTATCATATGTCTCCTATACATATAACCATACATCTTTACTTTTGAGGATATCAAAATAATCTCAATAGCATATTTAGTAGAACATGTACACTGTCCGTCAAGGATTCATTCCGTGTCTCTAGAGAGACAATAGGGCAGGTAATATTTATCTTTTGTTAATGCATAAGAATGTTCTGCATTAGTAAAGGATAGATATTACTTTCCCTCGCCAGGAAAACAAAACGAATCATTGACGCGCAATGTACATGTTCTGTTAAATATGCTATTGAGGTGATTTTGGCGCCCTCAAAAGTAACGATATATAATTATAATTATCAATGAGGACGGTCCTCAAAAACATCAATTAATCCCGCACACAAACAGTATTACTACGTTAGCTGCTTGCGATTAATGTAGAACGATCTTAATGCATATTTAGGACACGGTCCATTTAACATTTGCAATGCTCCCAACATCATCCTTGTTGTTAATTGAAAATTAAATAAAGATAAATGATGTTCGCGAGCATTGCAGGCGTTAAGTGGAACGCACCCATAGTCAATGGCTGCGTTCCGCAGAAAAAGCTACTTTGAATCTGATTGGTGTATGTTCTTAATTTTGGCTGAATCTAAGAGCATACACCAATCAGATTCACGAATTTTACAACAGTTGTAAAGCAGCTTTTTCTGCTGAACGCCAATAAGGACGGTCTTCACTTGTGCTGCGTCTATATGTTCCTTTATTTATGGGTACGCTTGTCTAGAAATCTTTAACTATTAGATCGGACTACAGATCTATACTATATACTAGACCGCTAACTTGTGTCAAATATACAAAATTTATGTATAACATAAATACTCTCGTAACGTTGGTAGATAGTAGTCACGTTTTGATTGATTAATGTTATGTGCATAAATATGCAATCTGTCTATGAACTTACGTTGAATAAAAAATATCTTTAAATAATATATAATCTTTGTCTTTAATTAAAAAATTGCTATAACCTTTAAAAATAAAATATATATTTAAAAGGTATATGGTAATTAATCTCAAGAATTAAAATAGAAGAATATATATAAAAAATTAAAAAATATATACAGGGTGTCCCATTTTAATGTCCCATCCCAAATAACTTTTTTATTTTTAATTGTAGAAAAAAATGTTTCAGACAAAAGTTGTATTTTTTCGAGGGAGACATAAGATGATGCCACTAGTTTGACCTTGAAAAATTATCTGAAAGTTACGTAAAGATCACTTCCAACTTTTTAAATGGGACACCCTATGTACTTTTGCATATTCTTGTAGCTTGTCTCAAGAGCTTTCTAAAACACTATAATTAGATTATTTTTCATTCAGTACTTTTCGAGTTATAAGGCTTGAAATAATTTTTCAAATTTACATAAACAATAAAATAAGTTGTAAACTATTCACCGTTCGATCATCTTATCTCAATACTTTTAGGCACAAAATAATGAGAGGAATCTATTGGTGTAAAAAAAATACAGTTATTTAAAAAAAAAGAATATGTAAATTGCAATTAACAGTTACATATCTTTTCTTAAAAATAAGAATGTATTTTTTTACATCAATGGATTCTTTTCATTATTTCGTGCCTAAAAGTATTAAGATCATTATACAATGAATATTTTACGAGATATTTTATAGTTTACGTAAAAGTGAGAAATTATTTCAAGCCTTATAACTCGGAAAGTACTTAGCAAAAAATAATTTAGTTATAGGGTTTTAGAAAGCCCTCGAGATAAGCTACAAGAATATGTAATAAAAAATAGTGGGTTCCGTTTAAAAAATTGAAAGTGACTTTCACGTGACCTTTAAACGACTTTTCAAGGTCAAACCAATGACACCATCTTATGGCCCTTTTTAAACCATACAACTTTTGTCTGAAACATTTCTTTCTAACTCTAAGTAATAACGAGATATTTGACTGACAAGAATAAAATGGGACACACTGTGTATAACATTTGTAAATATTTATATAATTTATATTTATTTTATTACAAAATTAAAAGTGTAAATAAAAGATAAATTTATTATTTACATTAGTTCAGCTGGCTACAGGTGTCCATCATATTAGTTTTCTACCAACGTTACGCATGTGCGACCGCCATATTACATGATTTTCGAGAATACATTTTACGTACATACAAAATCTCAATGGGAGTTGGCGATCGAGTTATAATATAGGTATCTGTGGATCGAACAAATCGTTAATTATTTGATTTCCGTCGTTTGAGATATAACCGGAGAGAAAAAAATATACATATATAGCTAATTTAACTAATTGACCTAACCAAAATCACAGACGCTAAAATGTATATATTAGTGTTTTCGAGCGATTGGGTTAGTAGTTCCGAGGTAGTTCATTAGACATCACTGATCAATCACAGCTATTCCTCAGAAGAATATTACTATTATATTCTTTCTTTTTTATTTTAAAAGCCGCTGTATATTCTCATAAAATAGTAACGTTTATATATTTCTACTAATTTATAATAATTTTATTAAACAAAAGATATTACATATAATATTATGAATAATAATAAAAATTTGAATCGCATAATAAAGTAATACAAATATCAATCACTTTTAGTATCAGTAAAACATTCTGCCTAAAATTGCGCGTTTAGTGATACAATTCTATGTTCAATATAATCGTAAAAAGAAATTATGATATACAATAATAAATTGAAAAATTCTTAGAAATCATATAGAAATCGTGTAATAAGAGATAAAAAATAAATCATTAAATCTCAATGTAAACAAAATAATACTGTTAAGTGATAATAAATACTGTTATGTTGTATAAAAATTCATATGGTATTGTGTATAGCATGTGTATAGCAATTATAGATATTAATATATAAGAAAAACAGATCATTTATTAATGTCCTCAAAAGTATTATTATATATAAATTATTTGTATATACATTTGCGAAGTCCTCGAAAAAAAAATTTGTTGTACATTAGTGAAAAAATCAAGATTAAAAAAAACAGATTGTAATGTATACATGAGAAACCGATACTCTTTGCATGTATACAAAGAAATTATTAAATATTTCAGGGTCCTCAAAAACGTCAATTGACAAATATATATATATATATATATATATATATATATATATATATATATATACACACATATATATATATATATATATATATATATATATATATATACAGGGTCTACCAAAAGTGTGGAAACCCCTAAATATCTCGGAAAATATACGTTTTACAGAAAAGTGTTTCCAACAAAAGTTGTAGGGTTTAAGAAGATCTATATACTGATTCTATCAGTTTGACCTTGGATGGCGTCGTCAAGGTCAGGTCAAGGTCACATTGACTTTTTTAAATGACACCCCCTACATTTGATTGCATATTCTTATAGCTTAATTCAAGAGCTTTCCAAAACACTATAATAATGTTCATTTTTATTAAGTACTTTGCGAGTTATGAGGGTTGAATGATAGAGTAGCGCCGGTATTAACATTATCCAAGGTGTACTACATGGAGGTTACTCGCTCGGATTTGCATCTGTTGTGTGTGTGATCCAGCTAACTAAGGCAAGATCGATTCCTCAACATATCCTCATATTTCGCTGAAGTCAAATTGCCAAAAAATTGCTCCATAAAACGTGTATGAAACGTCTCGTTAGTTCCTTCATTTACCGCTATGTGACGCACTACATGCAGTCTAACTCGCATTTAAAATTCAACTAAGAATGTATAAAGCTATCAAAGAACGAGCACCTTCTAACTTCAGCTTTGAGCAAGCAGAAATTAATTGTTATCGTCCAAATACAACGTACGATTAATTAAAATTAAACGTTTTAAAAATGGCTGGCGACTTGTCGGAACGTGAAAGAATCACTATCCTCATGATGCGTGGATGGGGTGATAACGAAAGATCGTTCTCTGATGTCGTTCGATTATTTAATGACACGTATCCGAACCGTCGAATTAATAAGTCCACTGTGTTAAAAACAATAGAACGTTTTAGACAAACTGGTAGCGTAAGAAATCGCTCTAAGTCAGGAAGACCATTGTCTGCAACCAACGAAGAAAAACAACTTGATGTTCTGCAGACATTTATTGAAGATCCCAATTCTAGTGTTCAGAGAGTCGCTCAAACTCACGATATTGCTCCCATGTCGGTTTGGAGAATTTTAAAGAAGAACAAGTTCCATCCATATAAATTGCAATACGTTCAAGAATTGCAAAACGGAGATGAGGAGCGTCGTATACATTTCTGTGAAAGAATGATGGCACTAATAGATGTCCGGCCCATCTTCCCTTATCAAATTGTTTTCACAGACGAGGCAACTTTTACCTTAACGGGAGAAGTTAATAATCAAAATTTTCGTTTCTGGTCAGATGAGAATCCGAATTGGGTGCGGGAAACTCACACACAACATCCACAAAAAATAAATGTATGGTGCGGAATAATAGATGGCTATTTAATAGGGCCGTTTTTTTTTGAAGAATATTTGAACGCTCAAAGGTATGAGAGATTACTTGTTGATCAAATAATTCCAGCCATACAGAATACTTTTCCAAAATAATTTCCAAGAAATATGGTTTCAGCATGATGGAGCTCCTGCTCATTTTGGTGCAGGACCACGTCGTATTTTAAATGAGACTTTTCCGCTACAGTGGATAGGAAGAAGGAACGGAAATGAGGGAGGAGAGGATTGGCCACCTCGGTCACCAGATCTAACTCCTCTTGATTATTATCTATGGGGATATCTGAAGAGTAAGGTTTACAGAACAAAACCTAAAACCATTCACGAATTGATACAGCGAATAAGGGATGAAATGGCTTTGATACCTTTTGAAACGAATCGTAAAGTCATTTCTACATTCTACCAAAGATTAGCATATTGTCAGGAAGTAAATGGCAGCCACTTTCAGCATTTACTTTAACACATTGAAACACATTTGCAATCGTTTGGTGCAACCTAACCTGATCTCTGTATACACGCACCGCACGCACGCACACGCACACATTTCGAACAATTATTATGATAAATGAGCATCCACAAATTTATTTACTGTTTACTATGTCGATTGCTTTCCAGGTCTTTAAATGCTCGATTGTAATTTGGTTGGGTCTTTGCTTTTGCTGACTGGATCCACGACCGATCTTGCCTTAGTTAGCTGGATCACACACACAACAGATGCAAATCCGAGCGAGTAACCTCCATGTAGTACACCTTGGATAATGTTAATACCGGCGCTACTCTATCATTCAACCCTCATAACTCGCAAAGTACTTAATAAAAATGAACATTATTATAGTGTTTTGGAAAGCTCTTGAATTAAGCTATAAGAATATGCAATCAAATGTAGGGGGTGTCATTTAAAAAAGTCAATGTGACCTTGACCTGACCTTGACGACGCCATCCAAGGTCAAACTGATAGAATCAGTATATAGATCTTCTTAAACCCTACAACTTTTGTTGGAAACACTTTTCTGTAAAACGTATATTTTCCGAGATATTTAGGGGTTTCCACACTTTTGGTAGACCCTGTATATATATAGTGTACATGTACCAATAAAATATGACATATATGTATACTACATATATATATATATATATATATATATAATAAATATTTTGTTAATGTCATTATATTTTATAAATAAGATATTTAAAAAATATATACATGAAAACATGATGTGATTAGTGCTTTTTTTGTCAGCTTTTGCGTATAGCTTTTGTTAGAGAAATGGAAGGAAAACTGATATCTCGGATCAGTATAGTTGCGGTACGCGAAACGTGTTTTCTTCATGTGTGTGAAGTTAGCCCCGCACTTTTCGAATTTTGAATTTTTCTTGATTGTGCTGCATTGTGCTCCGTTTGTGCTGTATTGTGCCGCAAACGGCAACTCTCTAACTCAAAGCATATTCAAGAAAAAAGAAAAAGAAATTTTTTTTGCTAGCCCCGCACTTTTCGAATTTTGAATTTTTCTTGATTGTGCTGCATTGTGCTCCGTTTGTGCTGTATTGTGCCGCAAACGGCAACTCTCTAACTCAAAGCATATTCAAGAAAAAAGAAAAAGAAATTTTTTTTGCTAGCCCCGCACTTTTCGAATTTTGAATTTTTCTTGATTGTGCTGCATTGTGCTCCGTTTGTGCTGTATTGTGCCGCAAACGCAAGATCGATAACACCAAGAATAAAAAAATATAAAACTAAATTATGGTAGCCCCGCACTTTTTTACGATTAAGCTCACGATTTTTTCCTAAATTGGCCCTAACTTGTGCCATATTGTGTCGTTGAAAAAATTTCAATATCTCATTTTATTTCGATAAAGAAAATTCACAAAGATAGATTAAAAAAATATTACAAAGATTAAAAGAACATAAATCACACTGCAATGCAAATATAAAATTTCTGCAAGTTGTGCTGAGTTGTGCTACTCAAAATCTACAAAACACATGCATAAAAAGCAGGGATTATCTTGAAGGGATGAAAAAATTAATAAAAAAGGAATGAGAAAGGAATTAAAAGACATTTTATACATCTAATTTTAATATGTAATAAATATATGTGATAAATATATTTAATATGGAATACTCACATACAAACACACACACACACACACACACACACACACACCGCTTTTTGCGTTACCCGGAACCAACGACGTGGACGTAGCGGTATTCTGGTTCCATTTTGTTTTTTTTTTATTTTTGTTTTTAATTTTTTTTGTATTTTTAATTTTATTAATTTTTTATATATTTTTTTGTGTTTTATATTTTTAATGTTATAGATGTACATATATATTATATTTGAAAATAAAACTAAATAAAATTGTGAATATTGTGAAAATTTTTGTTGTAAATAACGATAACATAAAATTTTTACCATCTTTTTTTAGAAAAGCATATAAGATAAAAAAAAATGCACGAAATCTATTTTATCTTTTCAATGTGTAACATAATTAAAAAGAATTTGCTTCGCATGCAATATAGATTATTAAATGCGGTTTTATTTTATATTCTTTAGTTTTGGTTCTTGTACGTCGCACTAAATTATTGAACTCTATCCATTGAGATCCTTGATAAGAATATCCTACATAATGTCCGTTCTCAATATCACCGTATCGTGCTACAATGCCTGCTAAAAGAAACGAATTATCGCCAACCTGTATTTTTGGCTGAAATTCTGCAAGAAAATGTTCTTCCTCTATATCATTTTTTATTGCGTCGCATTCTATCAATATTTGTTTTTTGTATTTTATGTTTCTATTCATAGCTTTTTCACAGCAGATGGATCTATTATTTGGCATACCTTCTAATATAGCCGCGGATAGTTCACAATATCCGTGCTTTATAATAATATCTATATTAATAGGAACCAATACAGATTGACGCATGATAATGCGTAAACATATGACACAATTTTTTATTTCTGTATAACTGGGATTGTCTTTAAAAACATATTGTGCAACATTTCCTATGCTTGAAAGACAGTCTATAGTTATATAATTTTTATCGATTTGAGTTTTGAAATTATTGACAGCCATTAATATTTCAGCTCTTAATTTATACGTATTTTGATTGCAACCATTTTTTAAAAGACACTTAATGAATTGCATGATGTTAGTATCATTTGTTTCAATACTATTTTTATAATATTCATGAATGCATGCACATGCAATTATAGATGCGATACTGTCAAATCCGCACGTGTTGGTAATAACAACTTTTTTTTTATCGATAGTTAGAAAGGGACATAGACTACCATTTTGCAGATTTGCGACTCCCATGCGCGTCTTTCCTGTATGACTTATATCTCAGTCTGGACAATTATCCAAATATGTTTTTCTTTTGTTTGTTTGTGTTGTGTTTTTATTTCTCCAATTATGCTCTAAATTTAATTCGTTTATATCGTCCAATATATTATCCTGAGAATCAAATTTTACTCCAATATTTGTCGGAGAATTAGAGTTGGTTTTAAACTTTTTTGATTGATTGAACATAATTGGAAAATTTGATATGTCTCCAGACTGGTTGCTTTCTTTAATAATAGTCGGAATAATGTGTTCAGTTTCACTTATCGAACTACTGATGACATCATTCTTTGTGACTGACTCATTATTTTTAGCAGAAGACGGAGAGTCATGTGCCGACATAGCCAATCGTGCTCTACCTGCAAACGATCTTAAATGAGTGACTACAAATTTATCTGCTCTCATCGGCCGTTCTTTATTATTTAATAAGATATGCTTAACATCTTTCATCTCAGACTCTACGGATGATGAGCTAGCATTTATCTCTCCATATTTAAAAATAGGGATCATTACTCCCGAATATAGTGGAAAGTAGCAAAGAAATGTTTTTAATTTTTGGCTTAATTGCGGAACGTAATATGGACTTGCCATATCACATTTTATTTTTGTTTCTACTAGCGTTTTGCGACACTCTTCAACAAGATTATTAGACCATGATGCAATATTACAATTTGTTATTTCTAAATCAAAATCTTCATCTTGTGTATTATTGTCATTATCTTCATAGGTAACAATTTCTTCAATACCTTTTATATGATTCGTTATAAGGATCCGAGCAACTTCCGATGGAGACTCATTTCCATCATTATCTTTCCCAATTTCTTCACTGAGAGATAATAAAATAATACTCTTTATTAATTCGACTAAATAAGAAAAGTTCGTCTGCTTCGTTAATAAAGCCATAGCTCGTATATAAAATTTCTTTACTTTTGGATTTAGTTGTGAAAAGAATTTCCATTTAGACACCATATTCATATAATGGCAAATATCAAGTCATATGAAGCACTTTGGCATTTCAACAGAATGTTTTCTTAAAATTAGAGAAAAACAGATTGTTAAATAATGTTTTAAATTTGAGTATTGCACGAAAGCTTTCACAATAGCATTAAGTAATGCCATATCAAAATCGCATATGACCGATTTAGGAATTGGAAAATTTGCTTTTTTAATCGATCCGATACGCAAGAATTCACTCAACCAATACTGAATAGCATTGACATTTTGCACAGCACTCAACATTTGAAAAACTGGCATTTTATAGTTAGGAGTATTTGTGACGGCTTGGTATAAATAAATATGAGATGATAGTTCTCCATTTGGTAAATGAAATTTTTTAATTAACGAACCAGTTGCATCTATGTAAAGCGTATTGTGATATTCTAAATAAACAAGCATCTGTTCAGCTGTCCAATAATGGACAAAAAATGGATCATAGCCTATACTATGGATGGAACCTGCATGATTTATATATTTCATATTTTGCAGATTGGTATATGCACATGATCCTGTAACTTGCAAGTCGAGATCTTGCCTTTCTTGTTTTGCCTTTCTCAATGTAGTAGCTTTATATAGATGTGGAGGTTCCGAATCATACAAATTCATTATTTTTGTAGCTTCTCGCCTCCGCCATGTTGTTGCCGACAACGCACCCGTTGAAAGAGATTGTGATATCTCTACTCTTTTTTGTCCATTCAGAGGACGTTTCTTTGTGTGTTTGATGTCCGCATTAAAATTTGTCACACGACATTCCATTTGAACATCTGTGTTACCATTAGGTTTTATAATAACTTTACCAATAAAATTTGACGAGCAATCCGGACATTTTGCATAAATAGTAGCATAAATGCCCGTTTCAGATATTTTACATCGTTTAAATATAAATGCACATGGTAACTTTGCAGTTTCATATATAAGTTCGAAAATTATATTTGTCCACCTACGGCGGCGTAATGTGTTATAATTTCTCTGTACCTTGCTATTAGATTTATAAATTACTGATTCGCAATCTATATCGTGCCATGTTTTTAAAGGTATATTGACACTAAATTCTATATCTTTTTCCGTAATTGATAAATTAAATGATTCGTCGTCATCATCAGTAGATATATCAAGTTTAGTGTTAATAGATTTATCTAAATTGTGATATTTTAAAACTTTGTCATATAACTCATATCTATTTTGCAACAAAATAGTATAAATGTATTTCGGGGAAATCTTTCCCTCTAATAAAGAACTTAATTCTTTATATATAGCAGATTTTGGAACAACTACTATTCCATCTTCATCCAAAACGCATCTATATTTAGAACATAGTAATGTTTTTTCTAATACATCTACTGGCGCCATGCTCAGTCTTATAAAAGAAAATCTGTACGAATAAAAACGAAAGTACGAAAGTAGACGTAACCAGACGTCTTACGCGTGACTTATTAAATCAGCCGTCGTCGGTCAGTTGTCGCTCTATAGATAAGCTTCTTCCTCCACTACTAAGGCTCCAGCGCATGCATTTGTTTTCGACCATTCCCCTCGCGCGCCAGTACTGTTCGCCGTTCTTCTCCCACGTAACGGTATATAAGAACATATGAAAATTTTATGTTATCGTTATTTACGACAAAAATTTTCACAATATTCACAATTTTATTTAGTTTTATTTTCAAATATAATATATATGTACATCTATAACATTAAAAATATAAAACACAAAAAAATATATAAAAAATTAATAAAATTAAAAATACAAAAAAAATTAAAAACAAAAATAAAAAAAAACAAAATGGAACCAGAATACCGCTACGTCCACGTCGTTGGTTCCGGGTAACGCAAAAGGCGGTGTGTGTGTGTGTGTGTGTGTTTGTATGTGAGTATTCCATATTAAATATATTTATCACATATATTTATTACATATTAAAATTAGATGTATAAAATGTCTTTTAATTCATTCTCATTCCTTTTTTATTAATTTTTTCATCCCTTCAAGATAATCCCTGCTTTTTATGCATGTGTTTTGTAGATTTTGAGTAGCACAACTCAGCACAACTTGCAGAAATTTTATATTTGCATTGCAGTGTGATTTATGTTCTTTTAATCTTTGTAATATTTTTTTAATCTATCTTTGTGAATTTTCTTTATCGAAATAAAATGAGATATTGAAATTTTTCCAACGACACAATATGGCACAAGTTAGGGCCAATTTAGGAAAAAATCGTGAGCTTAATCGTAAAAAAGTGCGGGGCTACCATAATTTAGTTTTATATTTTTTTATTCTTGGTGTTATCGATCTTGCGTTTGCGGCACAATACAGCACAAACGGAGCACAATGCAGCACAATCAAGAAAAATTCAAAATTCGAAAAGTGCGGGGCTAGCAAAAAAAATTTCTTTTTCTTTTTTCTTGAATATGCTTTGAGTTAGAGAGTTGCCGTTTGCGGCACAATACAGCACAAACGGAGCACAATGCAGCACAATCAAGAAAAATTCAAAATTCGAAAAGTGCGGGGCTAGCAAAAAAAATTTCTTTTTCTTTTTTCTTGAATATGCTTTGAGTTAGAGAGTTGCCGTTTGCGGCACAATACAGCACAAACGGAGCACAATGCAGCACAATCAAGAAAAATTCAAAATTCGAAAAGTGCGGGGCTAACTTCACACACATGTTTTCTTCATCGTTTCACGAAATATATAAGTATATTGCTTGTTAGTCTTCTTTATTATATAAGTATATGTAATATAAATATATGTAATTCATTGTTTTCGTTGTGTTAATTTCCGTAAAGGATTTAATACGCGATTTAATCAGTGAAAGATACGTATACTCATATACAGATACGAAGTGTATCGCATTTGGTTTTTGTGAAATCGTAGAAAGGGTTTTTTGAAGGAAAGGTTTTTTGAAATCGTGTAAAACTTTAATATAAGATAAAATAATTGAAAAACATGTCGGATGAAAATCGTGCATATCGTTTCTTTGAAAAATGTGCATACAAAGATTGTATCAATGGAAAAAATAATGGAAAACGTTTATACAGATTTCCACTACAGACAGATGAGAGATATTATTTATGGATACGTAACAGTGGTAAGTTTTTTATTTTATATAAACTGTTTATATTTCTTGTATAATAAAATTAATACTTAATATTAGAAAAAGAAATAGGATCTGAAATATATGAGAACTATATTATTTGTTCTACATTGTTTTTTTATATTTTGATTGTAATACTTATAATGTTATATAATTTATGTTATCATTGTTCCTATGTCTTTATGATATTATATGTATAAGATTATTAATATGGCAAGTTACGCTGTTTATATATTTTATTTTGTTTTTTATGTTTTCATAATTTTTTTATAAATTTTATCATAAATTGTAATATAAATATTTTTTATGTCTTTTAACGTTTAATATAATTTTCCAATATTTAATATGAATTGAATTTTATGTATGTATATGTAGCGTGAAAAAGTTGAATATATATATAATTATTATTCTACTTCATGTTACATTTGTATAATTATATACATATAATAAAAAATTGTATTAAATGAAATTGAAAATGAGAAATGTTGAGTACTTTTCGTGTTCAACGTCTTATCATCGGCTTTTCACGATCTACCGCTTTGATCAATACACGCATGCGTCTTGAGAAAGTCAGCATGTGACGTAGCGCAGCGTAACATGACACGATTCATTCGACCGACGTTCAACGAGCCGGCTAGTTCTTTTGAGGAATTGAAGACAAATTAAACGTAATGGTAAGTAAAACTTTCTCATTTATTGGTTGATTATGTTAACGTGACTCGCGTTAAAGGAGAGAGTGAGATATTAAATACTTTGTATTAATTTTCCTTAATAATTCAACTTGATTCGCACGCTTTAAAAATAAGATAAGGTTTCCAAATACTTGTCATCCAACAACTAGTGTCTATAAAAACTTATTTTTTTAGTTGGCATATAATATTATCTGCATTGATTGTCGGATAAACACAAACGATCAAAACTTTGATGATTGTTTTTGTTGCTTACTTTTTCTGCTTTTTTCTTTTATCGCCCTCTCTCTCTCTCTCTCTCTCTCTCTCTCTCCTTTTCTCTTTCTTTTTCATTAACGAGCGGATATAATCCGCGTTTTTTAAAGTTTATACTTATATTCATGATTTTTTAATCCTTTTTTCAGAATACAAGCCAGGCGGAATCCGATGCCGACACAAGCATTGTCGGCGTCGGAATCGCCATCGACGGAGATTCCGATGCCGATGGCGATTCCGACGCCAATGGCGGATCCGACGCTGACGGCGGTTCCGACGTCGATGGAGATCCCGGCGTCGACGGAGGTTTCGACGCTGACAACGGTTCCGACGCCGGTGGCGGATCCGACGCCGACGGTGGTTCCGACGTCGATGGAGATCCCGGCGTCGACGGAGGTTCCGACGCCGATGGCGGATCCGACGCCGATGGCGGATCCGACGCTGACGGTGGTTCCGACGCCGATGGAGATCCCGGCGTCGACGGAAGTTCCGACGCCGACAAGAATGATAACATTAAGTGTAAGTTTAATTTTATAAAAATATTAAATTAATAGTTCTTTAGTTAGATTCTTTAGCTAATTTGGAGATGATTTTCTTGATGAAAATGTCGAAAAAATTAAATTTCTACAAGTTTTTAATTTTTGTCATTAATATCTTGTTAAATTAAATTTTAACAAAGTAAACTCTATGTAAAATTAAGAATGAAGAACGTAGTTTTATTAATCTTTTAAATTTCACAAAGTATAATTACAAAAAGTTCTTTTTAATTATTTATAATTCGGAGATTATATTTCATTTTCGCTAGGGAAAAATTGTCTCCTGATTAAAAAATCTATTATTTTAAGAAATAAAAAATGCTGAGTTATTTTGGAACTATATATATTTACAAATATACGTAGAAATATTGTTGAATTAAAAATAATATTATATTGCTATTCACACACAATATAATAACAATGTATATATAAAAATAAAAATATTAAAATACATTCTAATAATAACATTATATAAATTCTTAGCACAAATTTATAGCCAAAAATAATTTTTAATCAGACAAAATGTTTCTTCTATATTTTTGGATGCTGAAAATGATGCCACAAACCAATTTTTATCAACCACATCAGATTTCCGATATAATAGAGGTTTGATATTCCAAAATATGACTTTTTTGCGATATTTCAGATTTCTTATAAAATGTTAACATTTTCTGAAAATTTGGATCAGATGTTATGAATGTATTGTTTATTTTATATAAAGTTCATTTTTTAAATTTTACTTTGTAACCATGTTATGAAAAATTAATTAAGAACTGGGAATTACTCCAGGAGTAGTCTACTCATGTGGAGCGTCCGTCTCCATATGAAAAGTAGTTTCAAATTTTAATATTTTATAATATGACTAAGAAGTAAGATATCGAAATTTTAAAAATACATTCTATAGAGAAAAAACAATACACATGACATCTGATCAGAATTTTTAGATAACGTTAATATTTTTTACAAAAAAAAACCTTTAATGTTGCAAAAAAGCCGTTTTTTACATATTAAACCTGAAATTATTTCGGAAACCTGATTTCACGTACTGCTGAATATTAGTTTGCGGCATTCAAAATGTGTAAGAAACATATCTTGTCTTGTTTAAAATTGTTTTTGCTTGTAAATTAGTGTATTATTAGTATTTATTTTAATATTTTTGTTTATATATATGTTATTATAATATGTATGCTCTGTCTTATGTTTTTCATATATACTTTTTGTTTTAGACTGAAGAACTAAATAATATTATAGCAAGAGCTATTTCTTCTGTGAGAGGACGGGGAGGACGGGGAGGACAGAGAGGATGGGGAGGACAGAGAGGAGGAAGAGGACAAAGAGGAGGAAGAGGAAGAGGACGGCGACGAGGCAGGGGCAGAGGGGGAATAAATATATATATAAATAACCAAAACAAATAACATGCTGTGTATATGTAATATCAACATAAATAATAAAATAATATAAAGAAAAGAAAATCATAATTTACGTTATTTAATTTCGTATTTTAATATATTTGTTTGCATATTGTTTGCGTCTTTTTTTGGTAATATATTTTATAATTTGATCAATAATTTTAGACAAAAATAAAACTTTTTAAAATAAATTTTTTATACACTTTTGTTTTACACATTTTAAGTTAATAGATTTTTGCATCAGTAAGAAATAAAGTACGCGATAATATCAAAATTTTGGAAACATTTTTCCTGTTATCTTCAAACATTATACATAAAAATATAAGAAAAATATATATATTAGCGTTAGTCAAATGCATTTAAATGTCTTGTCATATAATTTATGATCTCCAAAGTACAACCATTGGCGAGCGTATAAAAAATCAAGAGAGAAGCATATATTTTGTTACATTTGTTTATTTTTTATTAATTTTTTTATTTTTAACTTGATGTTTTATTCTAAGCCTTGTCACACGCATGTCTGCAATTATAAAGTTATACACAATTATTTAAGTATAAATTAAATATTTCTTTTAGATAATACATACGCGCATTATATTTATACGTGTGTATACATAATAATTAAATCAGGATTCATTGATATTTTTAATTAATAGAATTGTAATTAGATAACTTAATTAATATTTTTTTTATCGTAGAAAGAATGTACCAAGTAATCGATAATATAGAAAAATAATTCATGATATTTCATCAGTATATTTTTAATTAAAATTCATCAATGTGATCTGTTATCAATGCATTAAATGTTCTTTTAAAACCTAATGAGCCCCTAATGGATATATTTCCATATATTCCTGATATATTTCAATCCAACAATAAAATTTGCAACACGTGAAATTAATAAATGATAACAATTGCAAGACGAAATAGCGCTGTAAAACGTTCTCCTAAATATTAAAACACAATCTAAAAAAACACAATACATTTTTAACGTATTATAATATATTTTTGAAACGTAGGAATTTAGATCTTTTTCTGAATATATAAATGTTTTGATCATGGATCAAAATATAGATGGTTGCATTTTTAATTTGCATTTCGCAGAGATTATGAGTTTTTGTGTACCTATTAATTTCATCCTTTTTCAAAATGAAAGAAGTGTAACTATTAAATAGAACTTCATATTTTTAAATTAATATTCTAAAAATGCGCGTTATATTCATGCGGAAACGGACATATAATAAATTTTTATTTTATTATATATAGAATAAAGCTTTATTTTAACTCAGAAATGTCTTTTTTTACTAATTAATCCTTTTCAAATTGTTACTTTCTCTTAAAACTTTGTAACAGATTTACATAGCTGTTTAATTTTATATATTTTAAATATATATTTAATTTTTTAAATTTTCTTTATCTTATATTTCTATTAATGTATAAAAAAATAAAAAACAAGAAGCAAATTACGATATCAATTATTAGACATAGCAATATTTGCATTGGTAAAACATTAGCTAAACAAACATTGATCATAAAAATGGGAGATTATACATATTGTTAAGCTATTAAATAAACTTATATTTATTTAATGCTTAACTCATTATTTTATTAAGTACAACACTTATTTTTATATACGTATATCTTAATAAAATTTATTTATTAAAGTTTTTTAAAGTAAAAGTTATACTTTATTTAGTTATATTATTACATGTTTAATTACATTATTATTATATGTTTAATTACAAGCTTTATATGCACTTTCTCATTGAAATTAACAATTTATTTAAGTTATTATGTTGTATGATATAGATAGAGTATATATATGTAACCATACAATTTTTAAATCTTTTAATTTATTTCTGTTGAAGGAAATCCTAAATTGGAAAAATGGACGCTCAATTCAATTCGACGTGCGGGATTGTGCGAAGATCATTTTCTTCAAGATTCCTTTACAAATACAAGAGGGTTAAAACGCAGTGCAGTGCCAATTCCTTTCGAGTCTCGAAATATAAACGTAAGTAACGAACACAATGTATTGATAGAATCTCATAATATAAATAAAAATAATGAAAATAAGAAAAGAAAAAGCATGATAATGGAACAAGTGCTTCACTTAGAAGAAGCACAAAAACAAAGTATGAACAATATTGCATCGACGTCTACTACACCATCTATGTCTACTGTTATTAATCTTAATGAAAATGTAATGGACGAGCATGCAGAATCACAGTTTATTGAACAACGAACAAATTCATTGCGATGCTATCAGCCACGACATTTAAATTTTAATTCTTCTATAGACAATGAGATTTAATGGAATGGATGCACATTGAGCCTATATATGAAAAAGTCCTTACGCCTCCTTCGTCTAATATTAATAATAATAATAATAATAATAATAATGATTATAATAATAATAATAATAATAACAATAATAACAACAATACAAATATTATGGAATCTATGCATCTTGAACCATCGATGTATGAAAGAATCCCGCCTCCTCCGTGTAATAATAAAAGAAATATTAAAAATAGACAGAAACTAATACAAAAGATGAAATAATACATAAGCTATATGCTAAAGTTAAATCTCTAAGATCTGAAAATATACGATTGCGAGGGCAAATAAGAAAGCTAAAATATCGCTTACGTTATATTCACAAAAACGTAAAACGTCAAAAAAAGATAAAAGAGAATAATAAAATCCACAAAAACTTAAAACGTCAAAAAAAGATAAACAAAAGAGAATAATATTAAAAAAATTGATAGATGACAAGATCTGAAATCCTGTTGCAAAGGCAATGATAAATTTACAACTGCATATACCCAATGCACCATATACAGAAGAAGAGAAAAATCTTCAAGGCAATTATATTATTATTCAGCCGCTGCTTTCTGCCGCTTAAGAAAAGCAGGTTGCAATTTTCCCGGGCAGCGAACTATTAAAAGATGCTGGAAGAATATGACGTACGGCCAGGATTTTGTGATTTTATATTTCAAAAATTAAAGGAAAAGATTTCTTATTTACCAATAGAGGAAAGAGTGTGTGCCTTAAAGTGGGACGAAATGGCCATAAAACCTTATGAAGAATATTCGCAAAAACTAGATGAAATAGAAGGCCTTATTGATCTTGATCCTCTACGAAGAAAATCGGAAAGATCTAAATGCGTATTTGTCTTTTTCCTAGACAGTTTAAATGCACGTCGTCCATGGCGACAACCTTTAGCATATTTTCTCCCGGGAAAATGCATGAAAGCAGAAGAAATAATAATATTATTGAAAGAATGTTTAGACAAATTGAATGCAATAGGTGCTGATGTACAACATGTGATCAAGGCACATGTAATCAAAGTGCTTACGCTCAACTCGGCATTAATCCAGAAAATCCATTCTTTGTATATAATGGGAAAAATATAATGCGTCATTCGATTTCCCACATTTAGTAAAAAGATTGCTAAGTTTTTTAGAACTCATGAAAATCTTTACTGTGATGGAAAAATTATGCATCATATTCTGATTTCGAAACAACATGGTCTGTTGATAATGCCACAAAAGGAAGTTCTAATTTATTGTCTCATATTACAGAAGCGCACATTCATCCAAATACTTTTGAATCTATGAATGTGAAAAGAGCATTCCAAATATTGAGTCACACTTTTACAGCTGCAATAAAAACAGCCGGTCATGGAAAACAATTACACACAATTACAATACAAGCGACAGCTGATTTTGCAGAGCGCTTAAATAAAATTATTGATGCATGCAACGGTTACAGTATTAATATTTCAGTTGGCGACAAACGACCAACGTAGACTATCGTCTAAAAATCCGGATATTGAAAATTTATTAATAGATTTCGTCGAATGGTGCTCAGATGGATCTAAGTTGGAAAAAAGCATAAGTCAAGTTCCTTGTTTTAAAGTTTTGTTGTGACAGTAAGAGCTATTCTTGAAACTTATAAAACACTTTCAACGCAATATGATGGATTTGAACTTGCGACCGGATTATGCAACCAAGACTCAGTGGAACATTTATTTTCGAAACTGAGACAACGCGGAGGATTTAATTCTAATCCAACTGCAAGAATGATCCGATTGTCTATCAGACACATACTTTCTACAGGATATATACAAACTAGTGATAAAGGCAATACTCCAATGCCCAGAAAGTGAAGCTCTTATAAATGAACCAAGTCAACTTGTAAAAAGGATCGAAAATATGAATATGAGCAATAACGTAATAGAATATAATGACTTCGAAGATGAAATGGTTCTTCAAAATGACATTATTCTTCTCGAAGAATTTAACATGGAAGAAGTTGAAAATGTCAACCCGCTTAATACATATGATGAAAATGCTGTCGCATATTTTGTTGGGTTTATCGCGCGACGAAGCATTCAAAAAAGCAACTGTGACCATTGTCGTAATGATATGATGAAAATTCTTATGGATGAATTGATGGAAAACGAAAAATATAAAGAATTTCGAGAATATGAAAATGAAGATGAAGATGCTCCAACATAACAAAATTAGTACGCCCAACGACTTTATATACAAATATTACTAAAACACAATTGATGGCATTTAATCGCACGTGGCAATATCATTGGGCATCTACAAAAATTCTTGAGAAAATTGTAACTGAATGTGTGCATGCAACAAATAAAATACATTCTGAATGGCTAAATGAAAATGAAGCATGTTACGATCATCGGATGCAAGCATTAAAATATATGATTACAGTGAAATTATATTCTCGAACGAGATACAATAATCGTGCTGCAAAAAGAACTAATATATCTTCAAAAAAGAAAGTTAAAAGATTTTTAAACAAGTAAAAACTATATTACAATAAATCATTTGGAGCACCGTTAAGATAAAGAAAAAAAGAGGAAAAAATATAATAAAAGAAAAATATATCAAATCAACAACAGTAAAATAAAAAAAGAAAGCAGGAATAAATATTTTAACATACGTGAAAAAAAATGAAACTAAACATGAAAATAAAAATAACAATAAATAATAAAACAATATAGAACGCGAAAAATGCATTATTTTTTTAAAATTATATTTGAATATTGCTTTCTTCTTTTTAATATTATATGTTTTTTTTAATTTTTGTCATTTAGAAAAAATACTTATTGCGCCTTCGCACTATGATTGGATTCATTATCAAAAATGTTTGCAAATCATATAGTTTAGCGCAATGACTATTATATTCTATTAATGAGAAAAATACGCATGAATTTTTCAATTCGTAAAAGATCGCAATCACAGTTGAAATAAATTGCATAAATCGTTATAACTAGCAAGTCTTATCACGATATAAACCAAGGTAAAAGCGGTCATGCTACGAAATTGTAAAATCATGCATTTTCTTATTATCAATGGCAATATAAGACATATTAATATTAATTAAGTTTTAAAAAATATAATATAGAAATATATTATATATATATATATATATTGTATATATATATATATATATATATATATATATATATACATACAGGGTGATTCAAAATAACCCCTGTGTCCACGAAATGACACATTGTGAGTCAATTCTAAGACGATTTTTCATTTTGCAAAATTTCGTCCGAAGCTTAGTTTTCGAAATATTAAAGAAAGAAGTTAACGCATGACGAGTTGGATACAAGAGGCAGGCAAGGGTACGCGAGACCAAAGCTGCCAGATCTCCGCCGCAAGCAACATGCAACACGGCGTGGAGGGGGTAATGAGGATGTAAGCGTAAGCGTACGTGTGAGCTCGGCGCTTCGGCTAGCTTCGGATAGTAGAAGAGGACAGAATACAGTCTTCTGTCTCCTTCCTACCGAAAGACGGGCACACGCGACGCGTCACGCTCCACGATAATCTCGATATGCGCTCAATGTTTCTTTTACAGCATTTTTATTGTATAATGTGTTTAAAATATGTCTCTGTATATATATATATATATGTATACACATACATATTATAAACATATTATAAAGAATAATATTTAAATAATTATATTTGTATTATATATATATATATATATATATATCTAATATTAATATATTTATAATATATATATATATATATATATATATGTATATATATACATATATATATATATATTATATATATATATATATATATACCGTACAAATATAAATATGTGTTAATTATATTACAAAAATATATTATAAAATTATTTAGTTTTTTATAATAATTTAACACTTGTTTTCTCTCTCTCTCTCTCTCTCTCTATATGTATATATATTATATATATATATATATATATATATATATATATATATATATATACATTTAAAATAATAAAATAAAAAAATTTAATGAGTGGCGATTTTCCACACCACCCACGGGGTATCACCAATGGCACGTTAGATTTTTTTATGTGGATCTTCGCCTAGAGCCCTATTATACCACATTGCATTATTTTATCATTTACAAGTATGATGTCTGTTACACAGACAAGATGTTTTTAATACTTTTACTTTTCACAAATATGATGTTTGTTACCACAGACAAGATGATTTTAATACTTTTACTTTCCACAAATATTATGTCTGTTATACAGATAAGAATATTCTTAATACTCCTACTTTTTACAAATATGATATTTGTAACAGACGAGATGTTTTCACGTATTTATCTTTTACAAGCGTAATGTTTGTAATAAATTTATTATTTATGAGATGAGGGGCCAGCTATGTCAATGGTATCTGCAGGATGTAATTTTAAAATACTTTTATTTTTTTTAGCAACGGTAGCATATAACTTATCCGCTGACATAAGAGACAAATGCTTTTCATCAATTTTCATTTTGATAGCTGTCTCGCCTCTCGTTTTTAATGCAGATTTAAATACACAAATAGCATTAACAGTAGCTGACGAAAAATATTACGTTTTTTTGTTTTTAAATTATTTAAAAGAGAAAACATTCTCTCCGAATCGGCATTTGAATTTGGAAGAGATCGAATAGTACTTATAATATTTGTTAAATTGGATATTTAGCAAGATTGTTGTGTCGATTTTGTAAAATTTTTTCCACATGCTGTCGAAATTTAATTTAGAAAAGTTTTGTTTTTCTTCTATTGTAAAATCTGATGGTAAGGCCATCCATTCCTTCTTTAAATCAGTTTCATCAAAACCGCCGATATTTTAAGCTATAAAAGAAACATCATTGAATGATGTTTCTCTATTGTTATCAAATAAACTTATATATGGTCGAAAAACTTGTAACTTTGATAAAAATATATTATTTAGAGGTAATCTTTTACGAATTTCTTCTGCAGCAGTCACATAAAATAATAAACAATTCTCTCGAACAATTGTAACTATGTTTATGTGAACTTTCAGCGTTAATTCGTTTAGATATTCCTCACATTCTGATCCCAAAATAATTTCATTAATAGGTTTTTGATTTTCTTTTAATAAAAATATAATATTTGAAGAAAATGGTTTTAAATATTCTTCTTTATAAAATTTCGACAGATTTGGAAAAGAAAGTTTAAAGATTTTGGGATATAATAAATGAATCCTTGTTTCTAATGCTTGAAAAAATGCATTAAATGCATTAAAAAATTCAAAACATATTTTAAAAATAGAAAATAAGTTTTTATCTCTACGTTGTCCATCATAGACAAGAGATATTTCTCCAGAATTTGTTTTTTCGCTAACAACCATTTCAGTAAGAAAGTATTTAATTGTATCCCAAGATTCAAGAAGTCTTTCGATACATAAATAATGCGGAAAGCCAGCGCGTATCACATAATTCAATATTTTGCGATTTGTTTCTTGGAAACATTCACAAAATTCACGAAAAATAGCCGTACGTTTTGGACTGCTATTGAGATAAGTAGCAATTTTTTTTAGAAATTCTTCGCCATATTGCAGGCATTTTAGAACATGCAGCGTGCGCTGCTAATGCGGAGGAATGACATGGGCATGAAAACGTTAATAAATGTGGACATATTTCTTCTAATTTTTTTTTAAACGATAAATGTTTTCCTGTCATAACAGATGCATTGTCACATGATAAAGCTACGATATTTAAAAATGGAATCTGTAATTTCCACATTTCACATTTAAATGCCTTAAACAACTTTTCTGCACTTGAATCTTTGGCATCAATATCAATTAATTTAACTAATTGTGAGCGAATATCTAATGTTCTGGATCAACGTATCGAACAAGAAAAGTCATCCATTTATCATTAGTTATATCAGATGTTTCGTCAATAAAAATTGAAAATTTTGTATTCTGAATTTTATTGACGACACGATCTGTTTCAACTGGGCATAAAACATTTGTAATAATGCTTTTACATTTTGTTCGGCCCATACTCATGCTTTTTAACACATTAGGGTCTTTTCCAATATGTTGAAAAAAGTTGAGAATTTCTTTTGCAGTTTGATGCGAAATATTTTTATCAGCAATTAATGCAGCATATCGAATTTCTGCTATTTTTTTTCGCTCTTCAAACGACAAAAGTGAATCATCTGTTATGTTTATATTTTCGTTTGTATTCTTTGTTTCTGTTTTAATTTTACATATTTCTATATGCGCTTTGGATTCTGCGTGACGAATAAATTTTCGATAAATCACCTCTCATTGATTATCACAAAATGAACAAAAAAATAAATTTTCATCATGTGATACTTGCGTAACCATGGCTTAAATAATTCTATTTCTAGCCATTGTTCTTGAAATTTATATTTTTCGGATATTTTTTATCTGAATTTTTATTATTATTTTCACACACATTATTAGTATTTAAAGCTAAATTATTTTCTTTAATATTATTTTTATGACACGCAGAATCCGCATGTCTTAAAATATGTGTATTGCACGAAAAATTTTTATTGCATATACTACAATAATAAAGACTATCGTCGGATGGTACTTTGCGTATCCAAGATTTTATCGATCATCATTGAGCAAGCATCTGAAAAGCTTCGCTTAAATTTTTTTTTCAATTCATCACTCATTTTTGTGAAACAAAAAATAGACAGAAACAAAAGAATTAAAGAAGCTAAGATGAAAATGATATATATATATATATATATATATATATATATATATATTAGAAATTTGAAATAATCAGAACTCACACACAAATCGGGATTGTGACAGTTCTTGAACACCAAGATTTCAGAGCACGTATAAAAAAATACGTTTACTTGATAGTACAAGGCGACAAAGATTATCTGATGAAAATAAATGCCGCGAAATAAATGAACGGCGTAAAACAAATTAAACGGCATGAAACAAATAAACAAATGCCGAGTGTGTCTCATTGTCTGTCATCCAAGCACGGCGACAGATCGAACATGTCTCGTAAGTAAATCATTATTTATACAAAGATATTAAAAAATAATTTAATCTTTAATTTCTATTTTAATTTTTTCTTCATAATTTTATAGAAGATATTAATGAGAGATGGACGCTTTGGTGCTGCAAGATGCTGCGCAGCCAACGATGCAGCAGCTGATGCAACAAATGTTGCATCAGCAACATTTGTTGCATCAGCTGCAAATATTATGCAGCAGCAGCAGCAGCAGCAGCACCAGCAGCAGCACAGCAGCAGCAGCAGCAAGCCAGCAGCCGCCGCCGTCGCCGCCGCCACCGCCGCCGCCGCAGGAACAGAAGCAACAGCAGGAGCAAAATGGTACATTGATTTTTTATTTTAAATTATATATTATAATATATATATATATATATTATAATTTGTTTTATTTTTCAGAAAATAAAATTTAAAAAAAGAGGAAGCGGCAAGGCTCGTCCTCGCTTGTATACCCAGCGCGGCAGGGGCATGTCTGGCGGTCGAGAGGCGACCGAGGAGTGCCCAAGTCCGAGGAGATGGGCCCGAAGGAGGCCGAGGAGGCGGGTTGGCCCGAGGAGGCCGAAGAGCGCGGTTGGCCCGAGGAGGCGTGGGGCGGTCATAAAAATTATTATTATATTGATATTATTGATATATTGATATTATATTGATATATAGAAATATAAAAAATAATTAATTTAAAAAATAATTAATAATATTTATAGAATATTTATTTATTCAATATCTATTCCTTTATCCTTTATTTTCTAGATATTTTTTCTCCATCTTCTATATATTTGATACAATGTGGTATAATAGGGCTCTAGGCGAAGATCCACATAAAAAAATCTAACGCGCCATTGGTGATACCCCGTGGGTGGTGTGGAAAATCGCCACACTTCATTAAAATTTCTTTATTTTATTATTTTAAATGTATATTTATAGAGAAACAAGTTAAATTACTATACTAANTTTGAGTTGCTGGACCTCTATACCGGACCGGTCAGATGGCAATGGATCGCGTACGCGTGTATCGTCTTCTTGCGTAAAACGGTTTTTCGCATATATGACCAATACGTTTGCGCTGTGAAATTTTCCCACCTACTTCCGAGTGTTAAAATTTACCATAGGGACATTAGTCGTTAAAATATTCTTAACCGGCGAATCGCTAAAATTTTTAAGATCTCGACAACCATGCTATACAATCGGGCGCTACGACGCGAAATGATACGCCCGATAAAGATTGTCGTACGACAATGCATATAATACGCTATACTAAATACCCGAGAGGCTTGGTACGCGTTCTTCTTCTCTCCTCATCTTGGTTCAAAACCGCAATTCTAAGTCGCATAGACCACCAAATGGAAGCCGCTCATTTCCGTTGTAGTTGTGCGGAAACTCACCACTTAGTCTTTGTCGCTCGCACATCGATAGCGCAGTCGTTCATCCCCCGCAGTCGAACCGTATGCGACTTGCAACTTGGCGTCCGAACCCAAAATAATTGCAAAGCATCTGTAAGAAGAAAGAAAATTTTAATTAAGATTTTAAACAATCCAATTGTAATTACCTATAAATTATAATTATTCAAATAATATAAAATAAAACTTACCTGGTCGCAGAGTATATTTGTGGATTCTTGTGGTTTGCTCAGTTGTGAGCTCACAAGCCCTGGATAAAATTTTTTATCCAAGCCAAAGTGTCCCATTTGTCGCTCAGTTTCTCTTAATGTACAGCAAGTTTAAACATTGCTTGTACTACTCTCTCGATCGGATAAGGACGGTATTCGAAATAACGTTCTGTTGTCTTCGATGCCTACAAACGGTTGTTTGAACATTGTTTTTTGATTTGTGGTATATTCGTGCATTGTTCAAAATTGTCTTATCTGATTCACAAGTCCCGCCTTGGAAAATCAATGTCCCGGAGATTCAGCACTGTAACTGCGGGTACATGATTCCCGTGTCCGCGTTCCTTTCGGCCGGGGTATAAGGGCGGCGAGGCCCGCACCAACTGCCCACGTGCGAAACAACGACCATTTGTTCTTTCATTGGCACCAGTTTTATCTATCTCGCCTCTTCAGTCGACCATCTCTCCACGCGGGTGTGAACTTTGGTGTGACATCTCGCACACAAAACTCGTGTATTATTTCACTTGTTTTTACTATTTACACGTTAACATCTGTATTCGCGACAAAGCCCACCCGCTGTCGCGTTTCCTGAATAACTCTTCGCAGAGATAGCTAGAGGAGCTCGATAACGCGCGCCGTTCGTAATCACTCGCTGCGAAACATCCGATGTGCGAAAGAGTTCACAGTGGTACTGTATTCACCTTTTGTAGCTGGCGTGTTTGATCCTCTCCGGCCACAATCACGCGATTAAACCAGTGCTTCACTGTTTTTAAGTGGTTGTGTTTTCTTAGAGCATCCTGCACATGTTCTATCACAATGTCTTCGGCATCTTCGAGAAATTGAAGCGAGGTGTCGATTGGATGGTTTTGTAGTTAATTACAGCACCGGTCACAAATGCCGGCTATCAAGCATCCGATTCTCTCGCCAAACGAGTCTTTCCGCATTATTGTCATGCTGCTAATCGCCCGAGCCGACTGGGAATAAATCGCCCTTCTGCATCGATTTTTTGCAACTTTTCGAGTCGCGCGCGATTTTGACCTACCTAAGGGTTGCTCAATCCGATCAAGAGTCTGCGGACGCTTGACACGCTGCGTTCTCGACGCCTGTTGATTATTTCTTCGCAACGGCGCTGCTGCTATGCAAAATACTCGCCAAGTGTGTATATTTGGTTGAGATCGGCCAATCAGATCGCGTTCAGTTCCGCTCCGATGTTTTCCATTTCTTCGTTATCTCTTTTTACAACTAGTCACACTTTTCTACGGCAGTATTGTGCACTTTTGCACAGCCGATAAATAGATTATCGTTGTCGGCGATTGAACGTGAAAATGCGCCGCAATATTTATCTAACAGGACACCACTATACTTTCTTAACCAACCGGCCTGTCGATGCGGCTCAAAATCACAGTAACTTGATGCGCTTCACTATTCATCTCTGTATTTCGTCTAAATCTTTTTACTCTTTGGGGTTAAAATAAATAGTATGGTGGTATCGTTAATTAATAACATTTTTTATTTCACCAATCCTCGAAATAATGTCTGTTCCTCATTCACACGCGGGTAAAGAGCACAAAGCAGGCCAAACATCGGGCTGATATACGATGTTGCAACTTCTTCCATAGAAAAAATATGGAAAAATAATTTTCGGTTCCGGCCCTAACATCAATCTTTCAAAATTACCGCTGCTTTATTTTGTTTATGCTAGTCATTAAAAACACCAACGAGTCTCCCAAACATCCCCTTCCGTACTATGATTGACTATGTTTTCAGATCCTCCTCCTTTCCTATATATATATTTCATCCAATCCTTTTCTCAAATCTTTGAATGTGGAAGTACAAGCGCAGAAAGAGCATGAACATCGATAGAAAAAAGAAAAGTAAAAAAGAAAAGAAAAAAGGTTTGTTGCCCTAAAATAGCAAGCCTCTCTCAGGAATCACAGGCTATAATTATTGTTTATGTAAAAATATATAAAAAGAAAAAGGGATCTGCGCTTAGAGATCATTTTTTCGTTATCGTCTGCTCTTTTCTGTGAATTTTTCTTTCGTGCTTCTTCTGTGTTTTCTTTACGTTGCTCTTCTGTGTGTATATCTTTGTGCAATGCTGCATGAAGTTATCTTATCGATGATTGAATGATTACGAATATGGATCTGATTGTGGCTGAGAGGATGGAGATAGAAGAGCAGAGAGGAGAGATGAATATTTGGTGATCACAGAATTAGCACGACGAGGATGGGCTTGGATTGATGAAATGTTACTTGAGATAATAGAACCTGTGACGTAGTGACTATAATAGTTTGATGGACGAGTCGAGGATGGTGAATGGAATTTAGCAAAGAAAAACAACGTCACCACCTAGAAGCTAGCTTGAAATAGTTAACGTTGAAACGCAAAAATATGTTTGCATATCGTGGTATTATGAAGAAAATGGAGAAAATTTCGAAATATTGCACCGAATGCTTCATCCAACGAGCGTTTTTATTTGTAGAGGCTAAATCGTGTTTGAGAACAATAAACCAACCAACTTATTGCAATATAGAGGCTATGTCATGCAGAGAGTGCAGGAAATCTTTACATCAAGTAATGCCATGCGACATGTGCCCTGTTTGCAAACATTAAAATAGATGAGTCATGGATAACATTGTAAATATCTTTTTAATTTATATATCAAAAGTATCTTAAAATAAATTATTAAATAATTTTAAACTAATAAATGTATTATTTCTTTTTGTTTCAGGAGCAGTCCCCTGCGACCATCATATTGGATATTTTATTTGGATGTTCATTCTGCGTTGTGCGGGTTTGGATGCTCTTTCTGCGTTGTACCTTCCCACATTCAAAAGATGAGAAAGAATTGGACGAAATATATATAAGGAGAGGAGGAGAAGTAAAATATATATAAATGCCTTGTACATGTCTTAAAAAAAATTTTTTCGGGAACAATTTATGTTTGAAAATTTACGTACGAAATTTATGTACAAAAATTTAATTTCTTTATCAATTCTTTATATGTATAGCTTTTTTATTAAACTCACACTTTGAATAAATTATATTATATTATTTTTAATTATAACAAAAAATGCAATTTATTTACGATGTCTGTTCCCTTACGCTCCAATCCTTCGTGGCGCTCTTCGCATTATAAGTCTTATATTATAAGTATGCGTTCTCGTCTCACGACACGCGACAAGAGTACCAAGGATACAAAGTCAGTCGAACATCGGGGGCTGATATGTAAACGGGGGACAAAGGCTGGACCGAAATATCTCAAAAATATAAGTTTATGAAATAAAGTTATTAAAAAATATATATAAGGTATAAAAGGTTTTTTTTACAATATCCATTTGCAAAAAAAAATTTTTTTTTCCCCCCGACAATCTCTGAAAGCTTGTCCGCTTAATCTCTATTGTTTTATACGTCGAACGGGAAAAAAAATCCTGAATTACTATAGTTAGGGGGTGTTACCTCGAGAGTACAAAGCAGCCGAAGATCGGCGCTGATATGTAAACGGGGGGAGCGGGGGGAGACAAGCAGTCGAACATTGGCGCTGTTAAAATTTTTCCTTAAAAAATAAAATAAAAAATAAAATAAAAAATTAAGATATAAATAAATAAAATAAGATGATAAAATAAAATAAAATAAGATGATAAAAAATGATTTTTTTGGTTAGGCCCAAAATCATCTTCAAAAGAATATCGCCCTTTTTTTTGTTTATGCATGTCATAAAACATCCAACAGTGCATCCCCCACCCCGCAATCCCCGCGTGACGTCATACCCCGCTCCGCTGAGATCCCCTCGCACCTCACCCCCCTGAGAGGACCTGAGTTAGAACCCGCCTAGTACTAACTACTAAAATGGAATACATTTTTGAAAACTGCCCGGGGTGGAAGCAGGCTTTCTCGGACATGCTCTGTGTCCTGCTAGTGAAGCTGGCATTTCACTGGAACGTGAGTATTGATTTTGTGATTATTTTATAAAAAATTGTACATCTATTGTGCATAATACTTATATTTTTTTATATTTTTACAGTCCCTATCTGAAGTCCGGATACCAGGTTTCATGAATATTGAGAACCGACAATGGGTGCGGGCGGAGCGGCGGGAGACGCTACGATCTCTCCTATATGTGGGGTGACGCTCCGGAGAGTCCCCCGAATGACGAGGACATTTTCGACCTAAGACGGCTCTTCGGGGAAGAGCTGGAAGAGCATGGAGGAGGAGATTTGGGCACCCGGGGAGATTCGGGCGCCCAATGGCATGTGTAATGGGGAACACAGATGTAAGTATTTTTTTATAAATCTTATTATAACTATATATTTTTACTAATATATATTATAATATATATTTTTTGTTACAGGGAGCCGCCTCCCCGAACCGGCGCAACTCCCCCCCGTCCCCCAATTAATTTTATAATTTCTTAATACTTATATAACATTTACATTTTATAATTTTTATATTTTAATTTTAATTTTAAATATACACACACACACACACCACACATAAATAGTATAATATATACACACACACACACACACATTTTAAAATAAATTTTTATATATATATTTTAATTTTAAACAACTAAATTTTATTTCGCATGCCTCTCCTTGCGTTCCCATCCCTGCGCTAGTTATAAGTATCCTTATCTCCCATGATTTGATCTAACAAGAAAGCGTCGGGAAAGTGTCCCCCTCCGATTTTAATGAGCTGTTGAATAGTGTTAGTCGGAAGCAAAAAGTAGGAGACACGTATTTTTTTATAAGTGCTGAGTCGGGCCGTTCAAGGGGTAGAAACACCTTCTTGAAAAAAATCGATTTTTTCATTTCTCAGCGTGTACGCGTCGAAGCGATAAGAGATATAAACAAAAGTTTCAAATAAAAGTTTTATGGTCTTTAATGTACTTCAAAATCATGTAATCAATTTGTCGAAATGTCATATTTTTCGAAATCCCCCCCCTCCCTTTTAATGTTTGAAAATTTTTAAATTTGTCTCATAACAAAACTTATGAGCTCATTTAACGACAAATTCAGTCATATATAATAAAGTTGATTCCGAAGTCATTAATTATGTAGATGGAAATAGTACATAAAATTAGCCCGTACACTAATAATTTGCATACCAAGAAGTAAACAAATATTCATGTGGTTGATATCGTTACAAAGATGATAATCATGAAAAAAATGATTTATTCACAAAGGGATTTTTTACACCATGCGCCAAGAAATTAGCAGCAATTTCGACCGCAAATATTCACAGGTTGGTTTTAAATGAGTTTTGAAACAAAAATCTACTGGTGTTATCAAATTCTTCTTGGTTTCTTTCTAAATAACACTTATTTACCATGCATATTTAATAAATTTTTAAAACCTTGGTGATGAAAATTGAGTTCATGTGTTAATGATTGTTAATTTTAAACTATTGTTTCCTTGATATGAAGCTTGACGTCAAAATCATAAAAGCATGATTGGTATCTGAAAAATGTCGACAAAAATTTTTCCATTAAACGAAACCGAATACAGTCTAAAGGTTGTATTTTCCCGTGCTCCAGCTGTTATAGTTAACCAAATTAATATTGTTCTATAAAATACTGGTTTGTTTCTGTTGAATTCTATATCAGGACAATGACCAGTCCAAGAATCTAATAATAACACTATTGTGGTCCAACATTGGAAAAAATCACTTTCTTTTAATCCCAGATCTCAAAACTGATGCGATGTCTTAAGTTTCCAGATTTTGATGCCATGACAAAATAATTATTATCTTTTAAAACACTGTTTCTTCTTACTATTGGACCAAATGTATCCCAGTACGTTCTTTGAAAACAATAAACCAGAGGCCGATAATAATCTACCAATGCAGCTGAAACAATAGGTGGTATAGGATAACTATGTGTAGTTGCTTGATATGTATTGTACTATGCTGCTTACTTTTTTTAATACCAATAGGGTGATAGTGAACGACCGGAATGAAATTTCTTAATTGAAATCCCACTTTTGGTCCGAATGGTATATAACATTTTCAATTCCATATTGTATAATAGGACAGATTTAACATTTTTCGATAAATGGGACTTGCTTCGTGCTTCTAAATCTTTGTCGGACGGCTAAATTTTTTTTGTTATAAATTTTGTAATTTTTCTAGATACGATTATTATGTGCAAGCTTAAACCTTTTTACCCATTATAATGGATGTTAAACCCAAGTAGATGTTACTTCCTTCTGTGCGGCGAGAGCCCCATCGAGCAATGATCAATTCGATGAATTAATTATTTCCCCTTTTCAATACCTTCATGGAATTATTTAACGTCTATATGTTGAAATTTCTTTCAGTTTATAAATTCTTTGGCCACCTTGAGTTTACTATGTGCTCCCATTCTTCTTAATGACCGTAACCTGATGACTTTCCGAAAATCTATTTCTCTATAGATGGCAAGAGTTCTTGACTTTTTGTTCCACTTCTCCATAAACTATACTGCATTCTTTTATATTCTATTGGTACAGAATCCGCCAACACATTCAATTTCTTTTTACAAAATATTGTTGTGCTTCTTCTCTTTCTTTCATAATTACAGGTTCTACTTCAGGTCTATATCAAAATTCGTTTTTGAAAACTAAATGATGATTCTTTCATAAACTTTCAAAACGCTTCTTCATACATTGATCGAAGCATATTTTCCAAAATCATGTCTTTTGTTTCATTATTCCATCTGTTGTAAACAGGGACTTCTGGGGAATTCCCCAGTCATTTACAGTGCAGTGTATAGCAGTACGCTACATTTCTGGATTAAAACATTATCTAAAAAAATATTAACATTATGTATATTTGTTTTTATAAATATTAGGAAAAAAAATACTATTAAGCAACAAAAATATTTTATTATTTAATGCGTATTATAATTTGTTTTACGGTTTGTCCGAGTTTCATGAAAAAAAAACAGTTTTATCACATAACTTAAAATAAAGTAATAAGAATAATTAATTATAATTTAAATACATTAAAACAAAACAGATAAACCGGCAATTTTGAATGAAGTTAAGTAAAAGCACAAAAACTATAAAAAAGTTTTAAAAATCGAAAAAGTACAGACATACTGTATTGTTGTGGTGCGTGGGGCCAACAATTGTCTTTTCAGGATAACGGCTATCTTGTAATTAAAACTCGAGCCACTTGTTAATATATTTGATAACTGATTGTGACTGTCCGACCGCGCTTCTAGGCGGTGGCGTTTAACGCCTCCCCGGTTCTGAACGATTATCGGAGGAGGATCGCGCTGGTGGCATGAACCAAGATTAATATCATGGTTATTTCTTAAAGTGGCGTGATCCAAATGCAAGCGAAGAAGTCGCGAAACTTCCTCGCATTGTTATTGCAATTCAGCGCTATTCGAGAGTGATTTCTTCCTCTGTTTATACTTGCCGAGTTTATACTGGCTGTATCAGCACTCGGGCACTGCTTCCTTATCCGAACGCGATTTTGTTTCGCTCGCTTATAAAGTGTATAATTCCTTTTAATTATTTTCTTATTATATAAATATATTTACTAATCGCGCTCGCCGTATATTCGGATAGACGCGTTAATAGTAATATGTGATTCCACTGCACGCAGTTGTTAATAAAATAATATATTGCACCAACTCATTTTCGCGCAATGCGACATCTGTTTATTCATAAGAATTAAATCTATTAACATCGGCATCTGATCATAATTTTCCTATGTCGGACTAGTTTTATTTTTACATGCATTAAAAACATTACTTATTCCATATAATATATGTATATTATTTCACATTAATATGAACATATTATATAATTAGAATTATTATATAATTTATAATTAGTATTTATAAATATAATTTCTATAATTTATTAAAAAATATATTCTCATAAATTATTTATTGCTAATTTTGGTTTCCTCTTGAGTCTTGCGAAGAAAAAATGACTGTCGCTGTGAAATACGAGCGTCCATAAGCGAGATAAAGCGGGCGTATAGTAGTGGTATAGGGATATTTTTAATTTAATTCTTGAAATAATGTTGGACTTCGGAATACAACCCTTATTATATATGATTTGAATTTGTCGTTAAATAAGCTATAAGTTTTGTTATGAGACAAATTTAAAATTTTCAAACATTAAAAAAAGGAGGGGGGGGATTTTCGAAAATGATGACATTGTTCGGACAAAATCTGATTACATGATTTTGAAGTACATTAAAGACCATAAAACTTTTATTTGAAACTTTTGTTTATATCTCTTATCGCTTCGACGGTATCCGCTGAGAAATGAAAAAATCGATTTTTTTCAAGAAGGTTTTCAAATCCCCTTAACGCGACTCAGCACTTATAAAAAATACGTGGTGCTCCTATTTTGATCTAGACTAACAACATTTCAAAGTTCATTAATAATCGGAGGGGGAGCACTTCCGACCCTTTCCTTGTAAGTCTCGTCTCGCGCTAGTTGTAAGTCTCTCTCTCTCGCGCTAGTTGTAAGCCTCGTTCGTCGCACGCGTTGTTCTCGCGCTATCGCTCCCTCTCCCTCGCACGCGTTGCTCTCGCGCCATCGCTCCCTCTCCCTCGCACGCGTTGCTCTCGCGCCATCGCTCCCTCTCCCTCGCACGCGTTGCTCTCGCATGCGATGCATTTCGAAGAAATGCTGCTGTTTATATTATTTATAAACCGAACATGTTCGTACGCAATATTGTTTATCAATCGGGCATGTAATACAATATTGCCGTAAAACATCTAACACGCGCCGCCGCCGAAATCCCCTCCGTCCCGCGTGACTCATTCCCCCGCGCCTCCGTAATCCCCCGCGCGCCTCACCCCCCCTGAGAGGACCTGAGTTAGAACTCTCCTTACATATCTACTAATGAAAAACGTAGTTTTATTAATCTTTTAAATTTCACAAAGTATAATTACAAAAAGTTCTTTTTAATTATTTATAATTCGGAGATTATATTTCATTTTCGCTAGGGAAAAATTGTCTCCTGATTAAAAAATCTATTATTTTAAGAAATTAAAAATGCTGAGTTATTTTGGAACTATATATATTTACAAATATACGTAGAAATATTGTTGAATTAAAAATAATATTATATTGCTATTCACACAAAATATAATAACAATGTATATATAAAATAAAAATATTAAAATAAATTCTAATAATAACATATATAAATTCTTAGCACAAATTATAGCCAAAAATGAATTTTTAATCAGCAAAATGTTTCTCTATATTTTTGGATGCTGAAATGATGCCACACAAACCAAATTTTATATCAACCCACAGCAGGTTTCCGATATAATAGAGGTTTGATATTCCAAAATATGACTTTTTTGCGATATTTCAAGATTTCTTATAAATGTTAACATTTTCTGAAAAATTTGGATAGTGTGTTATGAATGTATTGTTTATTTTATATAAAGTTCATTTTTAAATTTTACTTGTAAGCCATGTTATGAAAAATTAATTAAGAACTGGGAACTATTCCAGGAGTAGTCTACTCATGTGGAGCATCCGTCTCCATATGAAAAGTAGTTTCAAATTTTAATATTTCATAATATGACTAAGAAGTAAGATATCGAAATTTTAAAAATACATTCCATAGAGGAAAAACAATACACATGACATCTGATCAGAATTTTCAGATAACGTTAATATTTTTTACAAAAACAAACTTTTAATTTTGCAATAAAGCCGTTTTTTACATATTAAACCTGAAATTATTTCGGAAATGATTTCACGTACTGCTGAATATTAGTTTGCGGCATTTAAAATGTGTAAGAAACATATCTTGTCTTGTTTAAAATTGTTTTTGCCTGTAAATTAGTGTATTATTAGTATTTATTTTAATATTTTTGTTTATATATATGTTATTATAATATGTATGCTCTTATGTTTTCCATATATACTTTTTGTTTTAGACTGAAGAACTAAATAATATTATAGCAAGAGCTATTTCTTCTGTGAGAGGACGGGGAGGACGGGGAGGACAGAGAGGACGGGGAGGACAGAGAGGAGGAAGAGGACAAAGAGGAGGAAGAGGAAGAGGACGACGACGAGGCAGGGGCAGAGGGGGAATAAATATATATATAAATAACCAAAATAAATAACATGCTATGTATATGTAATATAAACATAAATAATAAAATAATATAAAGAAAAGAAAATCATAATTTACGTTATTTAATTTCGTATTTTAATATATTTGTTTGCATATTGTTTGCGTCTTTTTTTTGGTAATATATTTTATAATTTGATCAATAATTTTAGACAAAAATAAAACTTTTTAAAATAAATTTTTTATACACTTTTGTTTTACACATTTTAAGTTAATAGATTTTTGCATCAGTAAGAAATAAAGTACGCGATAATATCAAAATTTTGGAAACATTTTTCCTGTTATCTTCAAACACTATACATAAAAATATGAGAAAAATATATATATTAGCTTCAGTCAAATGCATTTTAATGTCATATAATTTATGATCTCCAAAGTACAGCCATTGGCGAGCGTATAAAAAATCAAGAGAGAAGCATATATTTTGTTACATTTGTTTATTTTTTATTTGTTTATTTTTTATTAATTTTTTTATTTTTAACTTGTTTTATTCTAAGCTTTGTCACACGCATGTCTGCAATTATAAAGTTATACACAATTATTTAAGTATAAATTAAATATTTCTTTTAGATAATACATACGCGCATTATATTTATACGTGTGTATATATAATAATTAAATCAGGATTCATTGATATTTTTAATTAATAGAATTGTAATTAGATAAATTAATTATTATTTTTTTTATCGTAGAAAGAATGTACCAAGTAATCGATAATATAGAAAAATAATTCATGATATTTCATCAGTATATTTTTAATTAAAATTCATCAATGTGATCTGTTATCAATGCATTAAATGTTCTTTTAAAACCTAATGAGCCCCTAATGGATATATTCCTAATATATTTTAATCCAACAATAAAATTTGCAACACGTGAAATTAATAAATGATAACAATTGCAAGACGAAATAGCGCTGTAAAACGTTCTCCTAAATATTAAAAACATCTAAAAAACTCAATACATTTTTAACGTATTATAATATATTTTTGAAACGTAGGAATTTAATTTTTTCTGAATATATAATGTTTTGATCATGGATCAAAATATAGATGGTTGCATTTTTAATTTGCATTTCGCAGAGATTATGAGTTTTTGTGTACCTATTAATTTCATCCTTTTTCAAAATGAAAAAGTGTAATATTAAATAGAACTTCATATTTTAAATTAATATTCTAAAAATGCGCGTTATATTCATGCGGAAACGGACATATAATAAATTTTTATTTTATTATTATAGAATAAAGCTTTATTTTAACTCAGAAATGTCTTCTTTTACTAATTAATCCTTTTCAAATTGTTACTTTTCTCTTAAAACTTTGTAACAGATTTACATAGCTGTTTAATTTTATATATTTTAAATATATATTTAATTTTTTAAATTTTCTTTATCTTATATTTCTATTAATGTATAAAAAAATAAAAAACAAGAAGCAAATTACGATATCAATTATTAGACATAGCAATATTTGCATTGGTAAAACATTAGCTAAACAAACATTGATCATAAAAATGGGAGATATATACATATTGTTAAGCTATTAAATAAACTTATATTTATTTAATGCTTAACTCATTATTTTCATTATTAAGTACAACACTTATTTTTATATACGTATATCTTAATAAAATTTATTTATTAAAGTTTTTTAAAGTAAAGTAATGTTATACTTATTATTTAGTTATAATTATTACATGTTTAATTACATTATTATTATATGTTTAATTACAAGCTTTATATGCACTTTCTCATTGAAATTAACAATTTATTTAAGTTATTATGTTGTATGATATAGATAGAGTATATATATGTAACCATACAATTTTTAAATCTTTTAATTTATTTCTGTTGAAGGAAATCCTAAATTGGAAAAATGGACGCTCAATTCAATTCGACGTGCGGGATTGTGCGAAGATCATTTTCTTCAAGATTCATTTACAAATACAAGAGGGTTAAAACGCAGTGCAGTGCCAATTCCTTTCGAGTCTCGAAATATAAACGTAAGTAACGAACACAATGTATTGATAGAATCTCATAATATAAATAAAAATAATGAAAATAAGAAAAGAAAAAGCATGTTAATGGAACAAGTGCTTCACTTAGAAGAAGCACAAAAACAAAGTATGAACAATATTGCATCGACGTCTACTACACCATCTACGTCTACTGTTATTAATCTTAATGAAAATGTAATGGACGAGCATGCAGAATCACAGTTTATTGAACAACGAACAAATTCATTGCGATGCTATCAGCCACGACATTTAAATTTTAATTCTTCTATAGACAATGAAGATTTAATGGAATGGATGCACATTGAGCCTATATATGAAAAAGTCCTTACGCCTCCTTCGTCTAATAATAATAATAATAATAATAATAATAATGATAATAATAATAATAATAATAACAATAATAACAACAATACAAATATTATGGAATCTATGCATCTTGAACCATCGATGTATGAAAGAGTTCCGCCTCCTCCGTGTAATAATAAAAGAAATATTAAAAATAGAACAGAAACTAATACAAAAGATGAAATAATACATAAGCTATATGCTAAAGTTAAATCTCTAAAATCTGAAAATATACGATTGCAAGGGCAAATAAGAAAGCTAAAATATCGCTTACGTTATATTTCACAAAAACGTAAAACGTCAAAAAAAGATAAACAAAAGAGAATAATAAATCCACAAAAACTTAAAACGTCAAAAAAAGATAAACAAAAGAGAATAATATTAAAAAAATTGATAGATGAACAAGATCTAAATCCTGTTGCAAAGGCAATGATAAATTTACAACTGCATATACCCAATGCACTATATACAGAAGAAGAGAAAAATCTCTCAAGGCAATTATATTATTATTCAGCCGCTGCTTTCTGCCGCTTAAGAAAAGCAGGTTGCAATTTTCCCGGGCAGCGAACTATTAAAAGATGGCTGGAAGAATATGACGTACGGCCAGGATTTTGTGATTTTATATTTCAAAAATTAAAGGAAAAGATTTCTTATTTACCAATAGAGGAAAGAGTGTGTGCCTTAAAGTGGGACGAAATGGCCATAAAACCTTATGAAGAATATTCGCAAAAATTAGATGAAATAGAAGGCCTTATTGATCTTGGTCCTCTACGAAGAAAATCGGAAAGATCTAAATGCGTATTTGTCTTTTGCCTAGACAGTTTAAATGCACGTCGTCCATGGCGACAACCTTTAGCATATTTTCTCCCGGGAAAATGCATGAAAGCAGAAGAAATAATAATATTATTGAAAGAATGTTTAGACAAATTGAATGCAACAGGTGCTGATGTACAACTTCTAACATGTGATCAAGGCACATGTAATCCAAGTGCTTACGCTCAACTCGGCATTAATCCAGAAAATCCATTCTTTGTATATAATGGGAAAAAATATAATGCGTCATTCGATTTCCCACATTTAGTAAAAAGATTGCTAAGTTTTCTTAGAACTCATGAAAATCTTTACTGTGATGGAAAAATTATTGCATCATATTCTGATTTCAAAACAACATGGTTTGTTGATAATGCCACAAAAGGAGGTTCTAATTTATTGTCTCATATTACAGAAGCGCACATTCATCCAAATACTTTTGAATCTATGAATGTAAAAGAGCATTCCAAATATTGAGTCACACTTTTGCAGCTGCAATAAAAACAGCCGGTCATGGAAAACAATTAGACACAATTACATGGCAAGCGACAGCTGATTTTGCAGAGCGCTTAAATAAAATTATTGATGCATGCAACGGTTACAGTATTAATATTTCAGTTGGCGGCAAACGACCACTATCGTCTAAAAATCCGGATATTGAAAATTTATTAATAGATTTCGTCGAATGGTGCTCAAGATGGTCTAAGTTGGAAAAAAGCATAAGTCAAGTTCCTTGTTTTAAAGGTTTTGTTGTGACAGTAAGAGCTATTCTTGAAACTTATAAAACACTTTCAATATGATGGATTTGAACTTGCGACCGGATTATGCAACCAAGACTCAGTGGAACATTTATTTTCGAAACTGAGACAACGCGGAGGATTTAATTCTAATCCAACTGCAAGAATGATTCGATTGTCTATCAGACACATACTTTCTACAGGATATATACAAACTAGTGATAAAGGCAATACTCAATGCCCAGAAAGTGAAGCTCTTATAAATGAACCAAGTCAACTTGTAAAAAGGATCGAAAATATGAATATGAGCAATAACGTAATAGAATATAATGACTTCGAAGATGAAATGGTTCTTCAAAATGACATTATTCTTCTCGAAGAATTTAACATGGAAGAAGTTGAAAATGTCAACCCGCTTAATACATATGATGAAAATGCTGTCGCATATTTTGCTGGGTTTATCGCGCGACGAAGCATTCAAAAAAGCAACTGTGACCATTGTCGTAATGATATGATGAAAATTCCTATGGATGAATTGATGGAAAACGAAAAATATATAGAATTTCGAGAATATGAAAATGAAGATGAAGATGCTCCAACAGTAACAAAATTAATACGCCCAACGACTTTATATACAAATATTACTAAAACACAATTGATGGCATTTAATCGCACGTGGCAATATCATTGGGCATCTACAAAAATTCTTGAGAAAATTGTAACTGAATGTGTGCATGCAACAAATAAAATACATCCTGAATGGCTAAATGAAAATGAAGCATGTTACGATCATCGGATGCAAGCATTAAAATATATGATTACAGTGAAATTATATTCTCGAACGAGATACAACAATCGTGCTGCAAAAAGAACTAATATATCTTCAAAAAAGAAAGTTAAAAGATTTTTAAACAAGTAAAAACTATATTACAATAAATCATTTGGAGCACCGTTATATAAGAAAAAAAAGGAAAAATATAATAAAAGAAAAATATATCAAATCAACAATAGTAAAATAAAAAAAGAAAGCAGGAATAAATATTTTAACATACGTGAAAAAAGATAAACTAAACATGAAAATAAAAAATAACGATAAATAATAAAACAATATAGAACGCGAAAAATGCATTATTTTTTAAAATTATATTTGAATATTTTCTTTCTTCTTTTTAATATTATATGTTCTTTTTTATTTTTGTCATTTAGAAAAAATACTTATTGCGCCTTTGCACTATATGATTGGATTCATTATCAAAAATGTTTGCAAATCATATAGTTTAGCGCAATGACTATTATATTCTATTAATGAGAAAAATACGCATGAATTTTTCAATTTCGTAGAAGATCGCAATCACAGTTGAAATAAATTGCATAAATCGTTATAACTAGCAAGTCTTATCACGATATAAACCAAGGGAAAAGCGGTCATGCTACGAAATTGTAAAATCATGCATTTTCTTATTATCAATGGCAATATAAGACATATTAATATTAATTAAGTTTTAAGAAAATATAATATAGAAATATATATATATATATATATATATATATATATATATATATGTTGGCATATACGGTATTCTACAATTATATTATAGGGCAAGGTACATATACGAATATCGTCAAATGTATAATACACAAGTGATTTTGATAAATCACTTATTAAAAAGATATATCTCAATATATCTCAATATAAATAAATGAGAAAAGATATATCAAAAGATATAACTGATTTTTTCAGTTATTTACAGAAAATCTATATTATAGATTTTTTCGTGATAAGACTTACTAGTTAGATTTATGCAATTGTTTCAACTGTGATTGCGATCTTTATGTCATGTTTATTAATATGCCAACAAAAATTATATGTAGCATAATAACTTATTATTTATAAAATTCTGAATTCATTTTATGAATTCTACATTGAAAAAGATAAAATTTAATGATAAATATATAAAAAAAAAATATATATATATAATATATATATATATAAATAATATATATATATATATATATATGTCATGATATTCCTCTTATATGTTAATGTTCCTCTTATAAAATTAAATATTAAAGTATTTTCTTTTTAATATATTAATGTTATACATAATACATTTCAGTTACAGATTTTTACAATATAAATAATTCATGGGGGGGTTTTTAGTGGGTGCAAGCCCCACATAACCCTGGGGCCGACCCAAGGTATGCGCCGTAGGCATTTTCCCCTCCGGCATCAGGCAAAAAAAAAAAAAAAAAAACGACCGATATTTTCTCAATAAAAAAAAGCATTCTAAATAATTTTAAATTTAAGTTTTGTTAATTGCTTCAATTAAATATATTTAATATTATTTTTTATATATAAAAAAAATTGTAGGACAATATGGAATCTAACTCGAATATTCAGCGTAAAAGACCGAGCGTTTTCTGCAAAGCTACCACATATAACTGAAATATGTTTTAACATTATCAGTATTTATGGTACATATTTGTTTTAAATTATGTAGTTTTTTAGTTTTTTAGTTTTTTTCTTACAAATTGAAAACATTTTAGACTTGATTTCCATATTTTTCTATTTATTTTTTATTATGCTTTATTTTATCTCAAGGATAGAAAAGGGAAAAATATTAATTTCGCTGCATTTATAATGGTTTCAAATTGAATGTAGTTTATTAAAAACATATCGCAAAAATAATACTTATTTTAAATAGAAATAAATCGACCAAAGTAGCCAAAACTAGCCTTTTTTGGCTAGTCGATTATATTATTTCGTTCCTGTTAAAATTGATGACTAGCGACTATTCAAGAATTTAATTATTAATATTTTAATATTCATTTATATTTTAATTTATTCATTTATAATTTATGGATATATAGAAAATGGACATCAAATGATGGCTTCATTATAGTCAGAAAAGTGGATATATATATATAGTGTACGCGGGAGTATGTGAGCAAACGAGAAGATAATAAGAGGGAGCGAAATGGTAGTAAGAGTGAGCGAGATAGGAATAGAACGAGCAACAAAGACTCAAAAACCGATTCTTTCTTACAGTCTGGCATACTATTTCTCTCTCGCTCGCTTCTGTTATTGTTACACTCGCTTTTACATATTCATATACTGTCATATTCATCTCGTTATCAAGCCTGCCGCTGGCAAGCAACCGCTGACAAATTGTGAGAAATAAATAAATTAATCATTTTAATATATATTTATAAGGGTATGCGAGTAATTGTAATGGAACAATGAAAATTTTGCGACAATGACGACAAATTTTAAAACAACATCAAACGCGGTATCAATCGGATAAATGTAGTTAAATGTATATAATCAAAATTTTTATTATCAGACCAATTAAAAATTATTCGATTTATGTCGTATTTGATATCATTTTAATCGCAAGAATCTCAATAATTCATTAAAATTACTTTCAAATAGATAAAATAAAAAATAGGCGTTTCAGTTTTTATTTTATAAGATGTTTACATTCGCGAGGAAGCCGAGTCCGCTTATCTTTACGACCTATCAAGTGCGAGAGCGACAGCGAGTCGAGAGCGAGCGAGATGACCTATCATCAAAGAATTCCGAAGTCTCTTACAATCGGCTTCTTCACTTTCTCTATCCATTCGCAATTTACGAGATAATAAACTGTAAACTGAAACTCCTATTTTTTTATTTTATCGATACGAAAGTAATTTTAATGAATTATTGAGATTTTTACGATTAAAATGATATCAAACACGACGTAAATCGGATAATTTTTAATTGGTCTGATAATAAAAATTTTGATTATATATATTTAACTACATTTATCCGATTGATACCGTATTTGATATCATTTTAATCGCAAAAATCTCAGTGATTCATTAAAATTACTTTCGTATCGATAAAATAAAAAATAGGAGTTTTAGTTTTCAGTTTATTATCTCGTAAATTGCGAATGTATAGAGAAAGTGAAGAAGCCGATTGTAAGAGACTTCGGAATTCTTTGATGATAGGTCATCTCGCTCGCTCTCGACTCGCTGTCGCTCTCGCACTTGATAGGTCGTAAAGATAAGCGGACTCGGCTTCCTCGCGAATGTAAACATCTTATAAAATAAAAACTGAAACGCCTATTTTTTATTTTATCTATTTGAAAGTAATTTTAATGAATTATTGAGATTCTTGCGATTAAAATGATATCAAATACGACATAAATCGAATAATTTTTAATTGGTCTGATAATAAAAATTTTGATTATATACATTTAACTACATTTATCCGATTGATACCGCGTTTGATGTTGTTTTAAAATTTGTCGTCATTGTCGCAAAATTTTCATTGTTCCATTACAATTACTCGCATATCCTTATAAATATATATTAAAATGATTAATTTATTTATTTCTCACAATTTGTCATCGGTCGCTTGCCAACGGCAGGCTTGATAACGAGATGAATATGACAGTATATGAGTACGTAAGAGCGAGTGAAACAATAACAGAAGCGAGCGAGAGAGAAATAGTATGCCAGACTGCAAGAAAGACTCGATTTTCGAGTCTTCATTGCTTGTTCTATTCCTATCTCGCTCACTCTTATTGCCATTTCGCTCCCTCTTATTACCTTCTCGCTTGTTCACATACTCCCGCGTACACTATATGTATATATATATATATATATATATATACAGGGTCTACCAAAAGTGTGGAAACCCCTAAATATCTCGGAAAATATACGTTTTACAGAAAAGTGTTTCCAACAAAAGTTGTAGGGTTTAAGAAGATCTATATACTGATTCTATCAGTTTGACCTTGGATGGCGTCGTCAAGGTCAGGTCAAGGTCACATTGACTTTTTTAAATGACACCCCCTACATTTGATTGCATATTCTTATAGCTTAATTCAAGAGCTTTCCAAAACACTATAATAATGTTCATTTTTATTAAGTACTTTGCGAGTTATGAGGGTTGAATGATAGAGTAGCGCCGGTATTAACATTATCCAAGGTGTACTACATGGAGGTTACTCGCTCGGATTTGCATCTGTTGTGTGTGTGATCCAGCTAACTAAGGCAAGATCGGTCGTGGATCCAGTCAGCAAAAGCAAAGACCCAACCAAATTACAATCGAGCATTTAAAGACCTGGAAAGCAATCGACATAGTAAACAGTAAATAAATTTGTGGATGCTCATTTATCATAATAATTGTTCGAAATGTGTGCGTGTGCGTGCGTGCGGTGCGTGTATACAGAGATCAGGTTAGGTTGCACCAAACGATTGCAAATGTGTTTCAATGTGTTAAAGTAAATGCTGAAAGTGGCTGCCATTTACTTCCTGACAATATGCTAATCTTTGGTAGAATGTAGAAATGACTTTACGATTCGTTTCAAAAGGTATCAAAGCCATTTCATCCCTTATTCGCTGTATCAATTCGTGAATGGTTTTAGGTTTTGTTCTGTAAACCTTACTCTTCAGATATCCCCATAGATAATAATCAAGAGGAGTTAGATCTGGTGACCGAGGTGGCCAATCCTCTCCTCCCTCATTTCCGTTCCTTCTTCCTATTCACCGTAGCGGAAAAGTCTCATTTAAAATACGACGTGGTCCTGCACCAAAATGAGCAGGAGCTCCATCATGCTGAAACCATATTTCTTGGAAATTATTTGGAAAAGTATTCTGTATGGCTGGAATTATTTGATCAACAAGTAATCTCTCATACCTTTGAGCGTTCAAATATTCTTCAAAAAAAAACGGCCCTATTAAATAGCCATCTATTATTCCGCACCATACATTTATTTTTTGTGGATGTTGTGTGTGAGTTTCCCGCACCCAATTCGGATTCTCATCTGACCAGAAACGAAAATTTTGATTATTAACTTCTCCCGTTAAGGTAAAAGTTGCCTCGTCTGTGAAAACAATTTGATAAGGGAAGATGGGCCGGACATCTATTAGTGCCATCATTCTTTCACAGAAATGTATACGACGCTCCTCATCTCCGTTTTGCAATTCTTGAACGTATTGCAATTTATATGGATGGAACTTGTTCTTCTTTAAAATTCTCCAAACCGACATGGGAGCAATATCGTGAGTTTGAGCGACTCTCTGAACACTAGAATTGGGATCTTCAATAAATGTCTGCAGAACATCAAGTTGTTTTTCTTCGTTGGTTGCAGACAATGGTCTTCCTGACTTAGAGCGATTTCTTACGCTACCAGTTTGTCTAAAACGTTCTATTGTTTTTAACACAGTGGACTTATTAATTCGACGGTTCGGATACGTGTCATTAAATAATCGAACGACATCAGAGAACGATCTTTCGTTATCACCCCATCCACGCATCATGAGGATAGTGATTCTTTCACGTTCCGACAAGTCGCCAGCCATTTTTAAAACGTTTAATTTTAATTAATCGTACGTTGTATTTGGACGATAACAATTAATTTCTGCTTGCTCAAAGCTGAAGTTAGAAGGTGCTCGTTCTTTGATAGCTTTATACATTCTTAGTTGAATTTTAAATGCGAGTTAGACTGCATGTAGTGCGTCACATAGCGGTAAATGAAGGAACTAACGAGACGTTTCATACACGTTTTATGGAGCAATTTTTTGGCAATTTGACTTCAGCGAAATATGAGGATATGTTGAGGAATCGATCTTGCCTTAGTTAGCTGGATCACACACACAACAGATGCAAATCCGAGCGAGTAACCTCCATGTAGTACACCTTGGATAATGTTAATACCGGCGCTACTCTATCATTCAACCCTCATAACTCGCAAAGTACTTAATAAAAATGAACATTATTATAGTGTTTTGGAAAGCTCTTGAATTAAGCTATAAGAATATGCAATCAAATGTAGGGGGTGTCATTTAAAAAAGTCAATGTGACCTTGACCTGACCTTGACGACGCCATCCAAGGTCAAACTGATAGAATCAGTATATAGATCTTCTTAAACCCTACAACTTTTGTTGGAAACACTTTTCTGTAAAACGTATATTTTCCGAGATATTTAGGGGTTTCCACACTTTTGGTAGACCCTGTATATATATGCATGCATAAACACATGCATGTAAAAACAGATCACGCGCTGTTAATAATATGTAATAAAAATTAATAAATGTATGATATGTTTCGTACTTTTGAGATCCACAATTATGGATCTAACACGGACATGAACCAATCGGTCGTTTTACCGTGGCAGCGAAAAGTGGATCCAGCCACGTAGTACCGCCGGCCGTAAAATGGATCCAGTTAGCGCCACTTTATGGCGGGGAAAAAGCGTTCCCTGAAAAAGGGCAGCGTGACCCCTCTCAGTCTTCTCTCTGCCCGTTCGTAAGCGCGCTATCCTTATTAATCACTAGGAATCCGTACTTTTTGCTGCCAACAAGTACGGCATAATTCACTGAAATCCTCGTACGGCATGTCGGTATTCACGTTATCGTTGTACACGTGTTTCAAATTTGTACCGTTCTGTTTGAACAAATCAGCAGATTGGCGTTGTCGCGTATAAGATGTTTTGGTATTCTTGCGTACGTCTCTACAAAGATTGAAGCAGTCGACGTTCGAATGACGACCCATTGAGAAGTACTCTCTTATTGTATCTTGCTTGTCGCACGCCATCGAAGACAAAAATCGAGTTTGGACATGCCTCGCTCAGTGGAATGACGTCACTGTTATTCGAGAACGTAAGGTAGCCGATTTCGTCGATTGGCGTCAATAAATTCTCCAGATATCGATATTTCGGCTGTTGCAGTGACTTCGAGTACACGTACACGTTCTCGAAACGTACACCGTGTGGACTTTCCAGTAGACTTATCAGAACGTTGGTTTTACCACAATTCGAGGGACCGCAAACGATCGCGCGTATAGTAGTCGGTAGCATCGTACCGTGTCTGCGCATGTCCGCGTTGTCCCCCATCGATCATAATCTGTCGTTGCAATTCGTCACGCGTATCGTCAAAGGCTGTCGTACGAACCGCATGTTTTCTGTTTCGAACCAATTTTGCGAATGATCGCGAAGAGGAGACCTTTTATAGAGGTGTCTCGACTCGAAACCGCTCAGTATCAAAAATGTTTCTCCTTCTGTGGAACGAGAGAGACATTCTCAAGCTTACCGCCAAACAACTGCAGTATATTCCAAAAATTCTTTTACTGCAAAATTTCGGTGATTACGTGGAACGATTGTGGGACAAGCTTCCAGAATATATAAAGGCTGATCCGGAGGTTCGACAATATCGTTCGTGCATGCGACATTACAACCAGCCGTGGCAGCGAACGCACATCGACGGTCCGCTTCCGTTGATAAAAGATTGCGACGTATGTCAGCGAGAATCGTAAGAGGTAGCGGTCTCTTAATCATGCGATAAACGCGCTTCCGATCGAATTCCATATTCCCGGCTATCAGTTTTGCGGTCCAGGCACGCGGTTGCAGAAGCGATTAGCCAGAGGCGATCGAGGTATAAGTTTATTGGACGTGGCGTGTCGCGAACACGATATAGCGTACTCTCGGAGCAACGATCTCACCGAGAGACACGCGGCGGATAGGATACTCGCCGAGAAAGCGCGAAATCGTACCGGTGCGAGAGATTCGACTCTCGGTGAAAGAGCCGCAGCCACAGCTGTCTGGGCGGCGATGAAAGCCAAGACGAAGCTCGGTATGGGCCTTAAGAGGACGAAGACGAAGAAGAAAACTGCGAAGAAACAGATACTTCCGGTAGCGAAATGCGGCGGCGTATTGCCGATTCTACCAATGCTGGGTGCGCTCGGATTCCTGATCGGCGGAGCGAAGGCGGTGAACGACGGAAAAGCCGCGCAACGTCAGATGCAAGAGATGCTACGTCACAATCGCGCCATGGAAGGTCGCGGATTATATCTCGCTCCTTACAAACACGGACGAGGAGTCTCAACGAGAAAAAAAAAAACGTCAAAGAAACGTTAAAAATGCCGCAGGGCGCAACTACCAACGTACAATTGCTACAACTGGCGAAACGTATGCGCATTCCATATTTTAGAGGCGTTTTCATGCGCAACTCTTTACCGATCGGTGGTATTTGTCAAAATGAGAACGGCATCGTAAATTTAGATAGCGTCGAAGGACCGGGTACTCATTGGGTAGCGTACGCAAGTCGCGTTATATATTTCGACAGTTTCGGCAATCTTCGACCACCGATCGAATTGGTACGATATTTCGGACAAAACGTAACGAAGATACAGTACAATCACACATCTGTTCAAACTTACAATCAGAGCATCTGCGGACAATTGTGCTTGCAGTTTCTTCGAACGGTCGATGCGTGCGAATTTAAAGACGGATATCGCGCTATTCGTTAAACAGTTTCGTCGACATGTCTATGACATTTACGTTGACTGGGAAGAGTAGCGTTCTCGTGGCAAACTTCTTTCCCACTGTAGATTTGAGCGACGATGAATACGAACTGGGTCTAACGGATTTTGAGACTTATCACACAATACCGAACGTGAATTCTTCGAATAATAAATTTTATTTTGGTAAAGACGACGCGGAAATTACGATTCCCGAGGGATCGTACGAGTTGCGAGATATACATGAATTTTTTAAACGTGCAATTTCAGGGAAACATCGCGATAAGAAACACATTGAGGGCGGTAACGATGAAGATGGTGAATATCCGATAGTGCTCCGCGTTATTTACAATACGATGAGGAGCGAGATCAAATGCGCATACAGATTAAACTTTAGCAAACCCGACAACATTGGATCGCTGCTAGGATTCTCGAATCGTATTCTCGAGCCGGGAAAATGGTACGAATCGAACATGCCGATTAACATTATCAACGTTAATATTATCTGCGTAGAATGTAACGTGACCGCGGGCGCGTACAACAACGGAAAACTAGTTCGTACGATACACGAATATTCACCGAGGGTACCGCCGGGATAGATAAGATATCGGAAACGCCGGCGCAGATCATTTACCTGCCGATCATCGCGCGGAGCATTATTTATCAGCAGTCAATCACATCTAACACACACACACACGCGCGCGCGCGCGCGCGCACGCACACGCACACGCACACGCACACGCGCACACACACACACACACACACACACACACACACTGTTGATAAACATAAAATAAAATCGCACTCTCTTATTCCCGACTTAATTTTCTATTTAAATATATCATTAATTTTCGTAGATAGTTATGACCATAGACATGGTAAGTATAGACCGAGCATCCATCGTATAAGCATTAAGCATACGAAAAGAAAGACAAAAGATGTAAGATGAGTTTCTTTCTCTTTTCAATGCCGGAGAAGTGGGGAGCACTTCTCCACATCTTCTCTTGCCGGTTCGTCATGGAGGGGCGAGGAGATGAGGAGAAGTGCTCCCCACTTCTTCGACATTAAAAAGAGAAAAACTCATCTTACATCTTTTGTCTTTCTTTTCGTATGCTTAACGCTTATAGAATGGATGCTCGGTCTATACTTACTATGTCTATGGTTATGACAACTATTTTACACAATTTTTTTTAATACAGCAATTTTTTCTTAAAATAATTTTTTGTAAAATTATTTTATACAATAATGTTTTACTACTGAGATGACTCGACTTCTTTTTTTTACCTTTTTTTGAAAAGGTAATTTTTTTAGGATATCACTAATTTTTGTAGACAATTAAGAAATAACTATTTTGCACATTAACTTTGTTTAATGTAACATTTTTGTACTTTAAATAATACTATGTCTTGTACATAAAACAGTTTTTTACAATAACAAAATTTTTTACAATTTAATATTGACACATGATTAACTTTTTTATACTTTTTAAAAAAGTAATTTTTGAGAATATGTTAAATATCCAAATAAATAAGCAAAGAATCTGCCATCAGCCCCGTCATTTCACTAAAATATGACGATTTTCTCTACTTAATATACTTTTTGCAAACTTCGTAAAGTTAAAATATTAAGGCCGCAGCACACACTTTTGCATAAGCGCATAACCATAAGCATAAGAAAATTGATTGATTCATTTTTTATGCATATACTTGGGGACCAATCAATTTCCTTATGCGCTTATGCAAAAGTGTGTGCTGCGGCCTTTAACAAAGCTATATTCTTCAATTAATTCCAGGTGAAGTTCACTTTAATAAAATTTTAATTTTAGGTTTAGTTACAAACCTTCGACATTTTCAATGAAGAAAAGTCGTCTCTAAATAACCTTAGAAATCTATTATTAATGTTACTAGATGTGATGTTACTAGATGTGATGCAGGAAACTGCATATAGGATGAGTTTTATTTCGTGTACCCATTTTTTTTGTGCGAGGGATTACCGCCCAGGTAGCAAGCACACGTTATTTTGACGTCCCAAACTAGTCATTTTTGGTCATATGTTGTCAAAATGACTGATTATTGTTTCATGACTTTATATTGACGTCTTGCTATAACATTATTTTGACGTCATTTTTCAGTCGTGAAGTGACGATTATTTTATTATGAATGTCATTAGTTAGTACATCGATCCCATAAAAAAAATCTTTTAAAATTTTTTATATGACATGACTTATTTCGCGATCAGAATTTTTATATATTTATATATATATGTGGCGTTCTGCCATACGCCACACAGGCGTAACGGCGTATAGCGCCGAGCGCCTGAGCGCACGGCAACCGCGCAAACTAGTGCGCGGGAGCGCGAGCATACATGCGCCGATCTTCGCGTAAGTGAGATCCGGCAGGACCCGTATATAAGGCCGACCGCGGAAAGCAGAAATCGAGTCTCAACTCGCAAGTCGCTACGAACGGATAAACCGCTCACAAGACGAACAAGCTCGAGTGTTCTTTTGGAGTTTGGACCTGACCAAACTAACTGGCACTAAGCACATCCGGACAACAGCGTACCATCCAGAAGCAAACGGAATGGTGGAGAGGTTCCATCGCCAACTGAAGGCCGCAATTAAATGCTACGAGACAGAGGAATGGACCCAAGTACTACCCGTCATACTACTCGGCATCAGGGCAGCCTGGAAGGAAGACGTAAACTCCACTCCAGCAGAAATGCTATACGGAGAGCCAATACGCCTTCCAGGATAGTTCTTGGATAGCAGCAGTTCGCTCAGGCAAGGAGGAAGACACTCTAGTGACAAGGCTGAGGAAGGCAATGATCCGACTACAACCAACAGTCAAGCATCATCGCCAAAAAGACCACCTTCATCTTCATCTTCAAAAAGATGGAGACGGCATCACATGTGTTCGTGCGACACGATGCACCAGCCGGAGCTCTTCACTTGCTATACGACGGACCATTCGAAGTATTGAACCGAAGCGACAAAACGTATAAAATCCGAGTCAGAGGGAAGGCTGTCAACATCTCAGTCGACAGATTGAAGCCAGCCTACATCTTGGACGAAACGCCAACCCACGAGATGCCAAAGACTGACCCGGAAGCGACATCCAAGACAACAAGAGCAGGACGAACAGTACGCCAACCAGTACGCCAGATGCACAGCCAAATAGGACCAACTCTACCATAACCAGGGGGGTCCTGTGGCGTTCTGCCATACGCCGGGCTCAGGCGTAACGGCGTATAGCGCCGAGCGCCTGAGCGCACGGCAACCTAGGCGCACAAACTAGTGCGCGGCAGCGCGAGCATACAGGCGCCGATCTTCGCGCAAGTGAGATCCGGCAGGGCCCGTATATAAGGCCGACCGCGGAAAGTCGAAATCGAGTCTCAGTAAGTCGCTACGAACGGATAAACCGCTCACAAGACGAACAAGCTCGAGTGCTCTTTTGGAGTTTTGGAACTCCCCGTAATCGGCAGGTCTCGCCATACTTCTCCAGCGGAGCCGCATACCTCGGTCGACGCCCCGATCACCAGGAGCCATACGACAACAGCCGATCAGCGGAGGAGCCGAACCGGAGAGACGAGTTTCCTTCGAGCTCCTGCCTTGGAAGCTGCAGCCGATCGACCTGGAGCCACCCAGATTCACCAGGCCACCTCAACAACTTCTAGAAGTCTGGGACGTGCGCATCAGGAGATACACATCGCCAACTGGACACTGGGCAGTACCAGGAGCCCTCTCGCCTCTACCGCCTTCACCACCTGGCAGATCCACCAAGGCGACGCAGACTGCAGTGACGAGCAGAGCGCACCGAAGCACCCAGGTGACGCCTCTACCTCCGGCGACCACCGTACAAGGCACGCAGTCGGACTCGGACTGGGAGACGTCAACGCAGACCGCAGCCACGTAGACCGAGCCAGCTGCAATGGACGAAAACAACAATCGTCCTAGGAGTAAGGTGGACGCCAATAACAATCGTCCGAAATTCAAGTTCCGCTATACGAAGACCCTGCCAAGCCTATCTTACAGGGAGCACCTGTAATTTAAAACGGCCCTTTTCAGGGCCCCCTGTAAACGCCTGCAAATACAAACGGTCCTTTTCAGGGCCTATGTAAATACTGTAAATATACGTAGTTAAACTTTGATAAGTGTAGTCACTCCGAGGCGCACCTAATACTTTTCTGCGGCACCACCTCTCCTGTCAAAAAATTCAAGAACGCGAAATTAAGGCGGACACACAACAAACGAACCGCCATATATATATATATATATATATATATATATTTATTTATATATATTTATATTTATATATTTATATATTTATATTTATATTTATTATATATTATATTTTTATATTTATTATATTATATTTATGAAATAGAGAGATGAATTGAAAAGTTTAATATTACTGGCAATAACGAAAGAAATATTACTGAGATATTACTGAAACAGTCAAAATTATTAACTGATTCTTTCTATAAAATATCACTGATTTACAGCGCTGTACTTATAATTACTGTAATCAGTGATTATTTACTGTTTTTCAGTGATAATACACTGATTCACTTTTAGAGAGTGCTTTATTCGACAACATTATTAAATATATTATTATGCTAAGAGAAAGATGTCAAAATGCGGTACATGTCATGATGTCAGGAATCTGTGACATTAGATCGTCACTTTTACGTCATAAAAACGTCAATTCGTGACGTCAAGAATAGTCAGTGAATGACCAATTTGAAACGTCAAAATGACGTGTGCTTGCTACCTGAGTGATTGCAATTGCAATAAATTAATCGATATAGGTAGCAATTATTTGGATAAGTATTACATTCGATATGCATGGTCGATTCAAATAATTGATCTATAGGTATTACTTTCCGATTCACACATGAGGCGCATAAAGTGACAGAAAATGTATAGTTCATGTCACGCATATTATGAGGCGCATAAAGTGACAGAAAATGTATAATATACGTGACATGAACTATACATTTTCTGTCACTTCATGCGCATCATGCGTGAATCGGAAAGTATACTATGTACCGATCAATTCATTCCAATTACAGTCGGTAATTTCTCGCATGATGCAAAAAAATTATACATCTCTCATCGTCACGAGAACACAGCGCCTCTTTCGTCAAACGTGCGAACCGTACAAGAAAAATATGTAAAAAATGTAGTATAGCTAGCCACGACCAAGACGGTGACGTTTCTTAATTAAAAAGTTTCACATTGAAACTTTGCATCGTTATATTTCTGCTTATGGAGCAACAATAGAGCAAAAATAAAGACACTTTCCTCATATAAATCGAATCCTAGCAATTGATTAAATGTAATAAGAATTTGATCGATTCAGCGGTTATTGAGAACCGATAGTATGCATTACTCGCAACTTAGCCATTCGCGTAAAGATATACGGTGTGTCTTGCGCCTGAGTGATGATGACTCGACTTCAAGACACTACCGTGTCTCTTGATGTTCTATCGCATTACTTTTTCGCAAGTTCCGTACCGTGGCACACGCTTACAAAATCTGAGCGATGTCAAGTCTCATGGCTGATTAGAAATCATCACGGATTACAATGGGAAGACGGAAACGTTCCGTATGGCTTGGCTCAGCGTGCGATTACAACAGCTGTCGTTGGTACGATATACGAAGAAGAAGAAGAATCGTCCGTCGTGTACGTCAAAGGACTTGAAAAGCGAAAATGGCTGACCGATATACTAGACGATGCGGGGAACGGCTGTATTATTGAAACCTTGGATGTGGATTACGAAGATATCGATGCTCTAAATAAATTAGACGATACGAATAATATGCGATGTGGAAAACATGTTAAGAATTGCGCCTTACAAAATGTATTCAAAATATTTACCTGGTGGTCGCGACGCCAGAAAGAATTGCGATAAAAATAAAATATGTAAACATTCATATGCGTTATCTCTTATTTACCCCACCTTAATCCTTTGCATGCGTTTCTAAGAATTCTTTTGTTCGAGCATCGCCTCCCCCTTCTCCTAAATTCCAATGCGTTAGAAACATTGATCCCCCACCACTACATTATATTTTTAATAAATGAGCGTCGGGTATAACCGATTAATTCCTGTACGATCAGTGTCGCGTTAACCGCTCGTGGATTCACTTTTCATAACCTCCCAGAGAAATGTACTACGTTGAAAGAAGCAGCAGCAGTGGCGGAATCGGAAGACACGTGAATAATTACGTGCCGAGTCGTGATAAAACTCCATCGTTTGAGAACAAATACGACGAGTAAGTTTCGTTTAACATTTTTCTATTTTTCTATTTTTCTATTTTTTACAAATTGTATTATTAGTATTATTTAATTTTAATTTTTCCCGTAGCATTTCGTCGGAGCGTCGTGCGGTTCGTATACTAGGTAGACGATACGCATTGACAGCTACGGAATTCAAATTCCTCGAAATCTGTATCAACGTGGGTCCGCCGAGTTAGAGTGGAGATTATCATAGGAGATCATCGGGGAAAGGGACTGATATTATCTCTCGAAACATGGAAGGGACTCTGCGAGCAACGTCGCGATATTCTAAATCTCCTTCGGAACGACTCTCACGACATCTATAATTTTATAAGCGTTGGACCGCTAACAGTGCGAGTTCGTACGATTAACGACGCTAAACTCATAAGTCTCGAATCTTCGAACGTATGCATGATGATGGTAGAATCGACGTTATATCGTATGTTCGATTTCGATCAATGCATAGATGTAACTTTTGATCGATTAGATAAAATTATCCAAACAATCGATGTCAAATTTACGCAATTTTCCAATGTCGCGTCCGCTGTAACGGATCCTAAAGAAGTATCAAATGTAATACGCGCGAGTGACGCTTTCAACAAGCATCAACTCGTCGATTGCGAGCTGGCGGCTTTAGCTTTTAGTCCATATAATACGTAAGACAAAAAAATATGTAAAAAAACATGAATAAAGAGTTTTAAGTTTACTATATCGTGGTGTACTTTTTTTTGCGTTTGCTTGCGTTTATAAAACAGTTGAACATCGGCGCTGATACGTTAAAAATTCTTCCGAGAAAAAATTGCGGAAGACGATTCTGGAAGGTGCCATTTGTTTATATTGTTTATAAATTCGCATGCTGTGTAATTCAATGAGAGAGAGATAAGGATACGTCGAACGGAAAAAAAATCTAGAATTACTTATATCGGGGGTAAGGGATGTACCGCGAAAGCAAGGGTGCAATTCTTCCGAGAAAAAATTGCGGAAGACAATTCTGGGAGGTGCCATTTGTTTATATTGTTTATAAATGTGCATGCTGTGTAATTCAATGAGAGAGATAAGGATACGTCGAACGGGGAAAGAATCTAGAATTACTTATATCGAGGGTGAGGGATGTACCGCGAAAGCAAGGGTGCAATTCTTCCGAGAAAAAATTACGGAGGACGATTCTGGGAGGTGCCATTTGTTTATATTGTTTATAAATGTGCATGCTGTGTAATCCAATGCGAGAGAGATAAGGATACGTCGAACGGGGAAAGAATCTACAATTACTTATATCGGGGGTGTATCATGAAGAGATTAAGAATGTTTAACGTATGTCGTTGTGCAATCGCTACACTAGTGTGACCCTTCGAAGCATAGAGAAAAAACCATGGATTAATCAGTCATCTCCGAGTTCTGATCGAGAGAAGAAGCATATTACGAATATTAAAAGTGGTGTTGTTCGTATGGAACATAGTTGGTGTGAACTATAAAATAATATAACAATGGAGCTGCAAATACGTATAGACGAATGGAGGCACATAATCGACCTTTTCCGAGACAATAATAGTGCTGTGGAAAAATCGAACACTAAACAGATATCGATAACACAATATGTGCGCGATCGAGAATTAGGCATACGAGGTATGCGTAAGCAACGTTTTGTCAGACAAGCCGAGGTTAATATGTACGAGAATGGGTATATCGAATGGCCCGATCATGTGCAAGTGAAAATTTTTCGTGAAATTCAGAAGACACACTACTCAATTGATGTAGACAATAATGATTACTCTTATTCCGGTAATAAACGTAAAATTACTCGAATCATAGATTCAGAAGATGGTTGGCAATACCAATGTATTAGACGTAATAATTGCGATCAAATATTTGAATATGAAGACCATGTTTATATATATAAAAATGTCGATTACAGTTGGGTAGATAGGTGTATCAATGACTGTACATACACGCCGTATAAATATACGTATCCCAACGGGCATAAACCAAACGTATATAGATTTAATAATCTGGAATGATTTTTATCATGATATTGAATATGATGATTTTAGAAAATGCATTGCTGGTAATCATCATAAATTATTATATATAACGCGGTATTGTACACAATGTCAATCTTGTAAATGTAAATGTCCGCCTGAAATTATATACAAAAAGTATGCATATAAAAAGAAAAAACAACAGGAAGAGAATGTACAGGTAACGGATAATTTTTGCTAATATAATTACGAAATTAATTTAAAATATTCAAGTAATTATTTTTTGGATGATTTTTTTGTAGGAGAATGTTTCAGGAGAGATGAAAAATCTGAATGGAGATCTAAATAGAAATCATAATAACGATTGTTATGTAAATTTTGATGAACTATGGGCACTCTATAATATAACGGATTAAATTTTATATTTTTATATTTTACATTTTAATTTTAATTTTAAATACACACACACACACAAATATGTATAATATACACACATTTTAAAATAAATTTTATATATATTTTACTTTAAAAAATGTATTTATTTACGCGCCTTTCCTTGCGTTCCCATTCCTTTCGCTATCTCCCTCGCACGCGTTTTCCTCGCGCCATCGTTCTCTCTCAAGCGTCGTCTTTCAAGCGTTGTCTTTCAAGCGTCGTCTTTCAAGCGTTGTCTTTCAAAAGAATACTGCTGTTTTTATAGTGCAGTTGTTTGTAGACTCGATACTTTTGTTTTACGATGCGTTTTGGAGATGGCTGCATATGGTGTCTCTGCTACGATCTCGGACCGAGACCTCGTTGTCGCATCAGAAAGTCTCCGAGAGTGCGCGAGTTAAGAAGAGTGCGCGAGTTACAAAGAGAAAAAAATAGAATACATTTTCGAAAACTGCCCGGGATGGAAGCAGGCGTTTTCAGACATGCTGTGCGTCCTACTGGTTAAACTGGCCTTCCATTGGAACGTGAGGATTGATTTTGCGAATAATTTATAAAAAATTGTACATCTATTGTGCATAATACTTATATTTTTTATTTTCTAGTCCCTATCTGAAGTCCGGATACCGGGGTTCATAAATATAGAGCACCGGCAATGGGTGCGGGCGGAGCGGCGGGGGAGACGATATGATCTCTCCTATATGTGGGGTGACGCTCCGGAGAGTCCCCCGGATGACGAGGACGTTTTCGATCTAAGGCGGCTCTTCGGGGAAGAGCCCTATATGGAGAAGGAGATTTGGGTGCCCGGGGAGATTCGGGCACCCGGGGAGATTCGGGCACCCGGGGAGATTCGGGCACCTAATGGCATGTGTAATGGGGAACACAGATGTAAGTATTTTTTTATAAATCTTATTATAACTATATATTTTTTACTATATATTATAACTATATATTTTTTTGTTACAGGAGCCGCCTCCCCCTGAACCGACGCAACTCCCCCCCCTTCCCCATTTAATTTTATATATTTTTTATAATTATATTATATCATTATATTTTATATTTTTATATTTTTATATTTTTATATTTTAATTTTAATTTTAATTTTAAATATACATACACACACACACACACACACACACACACATAAATATGTATAATATACACATACACACATTTTAAAATAAATTTGATATATATTTTAATTTTAAAAAAATCTAATTATTTCGCATGCCTCTCCTTGCGTTCCCATCCCTGCGCTAGTTATAAGTATCCTTATCTCCCATGTGTTGATCTAAGTCTCGTCTCGCGCTAATTGTAAGTCTCTCTCTCGCGCTAGTTGTAAGCCTCGTTCGTTGCACGCGTTGTTCTCGCGCCATCGCTCCCTCTCCCTCGCACGCGTTGCTCTCGCGCCATCGCTCCCTCTCCCTCGCACGCGTTGCTCTCGCATGCGATGCATTTCGAAGAAATGCTGCTTTATATTATTTATAAACCGAACATGTTCGTACGCAATATTGTTTATCAATCGGGCATGTAATACAATATTGCCGTAAAACATCTAACACGCGCCGCTGCCGAAATCCCCTCCGTCCCGCGTGACGTCATTCCCCCGCGCCTCCGTAATCCCCCGCGCGCCTCACCCCCCCTGAGAGGACCTGAGTTACAACCCGCCCTTTATACCTACTAACAGAATTATAAAATAGCAAATGCTGAAATAGTTGATAAATTTATTTTTGCAGAAATTCCTGATTCTAATGAAAATAAAAGTTTACATAATATTGTAATGAAACCTATGATTCATGGACCATGTGGAGATTGATGTTTGATAAATAATAAATGCTCGAAACATTTTCCAAAACCATTTCAATCTGAAACAATTATGGATGAAGATGGTTATCCGCAATATCATGAAGAAATAATGGATTGCTATACGAAAGACCTGGACGATATGTTGTTGATAATCGATATGTTGTTCCATTTAATCCAACGCTCTTACTTTTATTCAATAGTCATATTAATGTTGAAATAGTTTCGAGTATACGATCTGTAAAATATTTATATAAATATATTTATAAAGGTCATGATTCTGCATCCGTAGTTATTGGAGAAAATGTAGATAAAACTATAAATCATGATGAAATTCAAGATTTTATTGAAGCTCGGTGTGTTGGACCCGTGGAAGCATCTTGGCGTATTTTAAGTAAACCTTTGCAAGAAAAAAATCACGCTATATTTCGTTTATTAATTCATTTACCAAATGAACATAATGTAATAATCGATGATAATATTAATAATGATACGATAAGATCTGCTGTAGAACGAGTAACAATGTTATTAAATTATTTTGAATTAAATGCTCGAGATGAGGAAGCAAAACAATATTTATATAGTGATATTCCATTTCATTATGTATTTAAAAAAATTAAAATTAATGGCAGAATTATTAATCGCTGGGAGAGACGTCAAAGATACTTTAATTGTATTGGTCGTATGTATACCATCAGCCCGTCTCAGATAGAATTGTTTCATTTACGTATACTTTTACTACATGTTAAAGGAATTACAAGTTTTCAAGAATTAAAAAACAGTTAATAACGAAATACATCAAACTTTCACTGCCGCATGTTTAGCATTAGGACTTATAGAAGATGATGATGAATGGTATCGTGTAATGAATGAAGCAAAAGTTTGGATGATGCCAAGACGACTTCGAAATTTATTCGTACGAATTTTAATTCATTGTCAATCAGTTCATTCGAAAAAGTTATGGGATGAGTTTAAAAAAGATATGTCAGAAGATTATATAAGACGATTTGGATCTATAATAGGAATGAAAAAAGTTTATAATCATATTATTAATTTACTTCAAAAAGAAGGATCAAATATTGCTAATTTTCCTGAAATGGAACAAGAAATAGAGGAACAAGAAATAAATAATGAAGAACAGATTGAAGAAGATACATCAATAGGTATGCGACGATATGAACAATTACATACAGAACAAAAAGAAATTGTTGATACTATTTTAATAACAACAACAAATAATAATAGTGAGAAATGTTTTTATATGATGGTCCAGGTGGGTCTGGTAAAACGTTCATTTATACAACCTTGTATTATCTACTTAAAAGTAGAGGCAAAATAATTTCTACGATGGCATTTACCGGTACTCAACATTACTTCCAAATGGAAAAACAATACACAAAGTTTTTGGGTTATCTGTACCTCTTTTCAGCGATTCTACATCGAACATTAAAGTTCAATCTAAAGAAGCTAAAAATTTAAAACTTGTAGATGTTTTTATTATAGAAGCCCCTATGGCACCACGCTATGTATTAGAAATAATGGATCGAACATTACGTGATATAATGCAAAATGATTTATATTTTGGTGATAAAATTGTTCTTCTTGTGGGGATTTCAGACAATTATTACCCATTAAAGAAAAAGCAACGCGTTATGAAATTATAAAATTATCGATAAAATTTAGTATTCTTTGGAAGCAATTTAAGATATTTTCATTGACACAAAATATGAGAACTTTACCACAGGAAAAAGAATTTGCACAATTTTTACTAAATTTAGGTAATGGTTCTTTAAATGATCATTTAGAAAATATTTGTATTTCAGAAAAATGTATAGCAAATGCAAATTCGAACATAGTTAAAGACATGTATGAAGATATTATAAAACGTAAACAATATCAAATTATGACTAATTACGTTATATTATCTGCAAGAAATGTCGATGTTGAAGAAATAAACGAAAAAGTAGTAAATTTATTGGATGAAACGACAGAAAGAGTTTATACAAGTATAGATACTCTTGAAACAACTGGAGATAATCAAGACATACATGAAGCAATTCCGATAGAATATCTCAACTCTTTAAATCCAACATGTCTTCCACCATATAAATTACATTCAAGAAAATACACTATTGTCATGCTTATTAGAAATCTTAGTATCAATGAAGGTTTATGTAATGATACAAGATTATTAATTTTAGATTTAGATAATAATTTACTGCGTTGTGAAATTTTAACAGGTAATAAATTGGAGAAATTGTTTTTCTTAATCGTATCACTTTGTATTGCGAAAATATATATCCATTTACATTCAGAAGAAAACAATTTCCAGTAAAATTGACATTTGCTATGACCATAAATATATCACAAGAACAGACTTTCGATAAAATTGCAATTGATCTTCGAAAAGATATTTTCAGTCATGGACAACTGTATATCGCATTTTCACGAGTTCGTTCTTGGGATTCGTTGAAAGTTTATTTAAAAGATAATAATGCGAACAAAAAAATAAAAAATTATGTTTATAAAGAAATACTTGATTAATGAAACAAAACAAATTAATATATGACATATGATTATGTTATAATAATAATAAAAAATGATAAAATTAATTAATTAATTAAAATTAAATAAATAATTTCAATTTTAATTTTTTAAATTAAAGAATAACATTTATGTAATCATCCTAATAACATTTATGTATCATTCTATTAAATTTTCAAATTATTATAAAAAGTACACATATAATATATATTAAAGAATTTTAATTATAAATACAGAATTTTATTTTAATTATTAACATACATTAGAAAAACATTAATTGTACTAAACTAAGTTACATATATCATCGATTTTTTTCAGTAAAAACTTCAAGATACCAATAATTTTCGAGTTATAATTGAGTAAAAATAAAGGTTTTTTCACAATCTAAATCTTATGGAAATAAATTATTAACAAAATCACATTCTTTTATTAATTTCAAGTAGAGTTTACTTTAATAAAATTTTAATTTAAAGCTTATTGTTAGTTGCAAAGATACATGGTAGCAAAAACTAGAAACATACAAAAAATCATAACTTTTCTCGATATTTTTGAAGAAAAAATTGTCTCCAAATGATCCCACGCACTTGCCATTAACAAATAATATTAATATTTCTATATTTTTGCTTTAAATTTTTATTTTAAAAGAATTTTAACAGAAATTAAAATTATTTTTTTAAATAAATAATAAAGTTAATTAATATTAACTATTAAATTTTAACTTAAAAATTAAACAAATTTATTTTGACATAAGTAATTGTTTAATAATTAAATTTAAGTCGATATATATCGCACGTATTGTTGTCTCTTTTCCATATACATGATTAGTGGTCAAATTGAATAAGAATGAACATTGACCAATTTGATGACAGATTTTGGGTACGGTAAGTTATAAAAGTTTAGTTCGATATTTGACAGTGATACTTCGAGCGGGGTTAAATATGAAAATGATGAATAATGAGAAGAGGAAAAGGAATTAATTAAGGGAGAAATATAGAAATGAGAGAATGGGATGAATATTTTAAAATAAAAATAATTAAAAAATTGAATGCGCAAAAAAAAAGGCGCGCGCATTAGCGCGCGCTGCGTGCTAGTCCATTATAGTGATGGATTCAAGATAAGACAAGACAAGAATCGGATATACTTGTCTTGTCTTGATTCTTTTCAATCAAGAATTATTATGTCTTGATCTCGACAGGTAATTTCTTGTCTTGATTCTTGATTCTTGCAAGATTCTTGATACTTTTATAATATTTATAGATATTTATTTAGAACATCTTGATTTTATTATTTTTTAAAATTTTTATAAAAATTATCGAAAAAATATGTTTTTGACAGAATTGGTATTATATGTATATACAGCAATATTATTCTATTTATTTCTTTACAATATTATTACTTATTTATTATTATTTGAACATTATTATATACAAAAAAGAATGATATAATATAAGCTCTAAAAATTTACCTTTTAAAAAAATACAAAAATAGACATTAAATATATGCGCGCCAGTTGGAAAAGGCTTATAGTTATTTAGAAATAAATGTTATTTTAAATCATAAAATATTATTTTATAAATTATTTTAATATTGTGTAAAATGAAGTCTACAAAAATAATATCAAAAAATTGTGCTAAGTAAAAATAAAAATATTTTAATGAAAAAAAATATATAAAATAATTATAGAAAAATCTAATTAAAAAAGACCAAATACTAAACATAAAAACATAAAATTAAAAATTAATAAAAAAATTAAAAGTCAAAAATTAATACAAAAAATTTAAAGTTATTATAAATTTAAAAAATTATTAAAAAACTTAACGTTGTTCTAAATTAAGCAATATGCTAATAAAATTAGTATTTATTAATTTTGAATTTTAATAGGTAGAGATTATATTTTGTAAAAAAAAATGAAGAAAAGTGTATAAAATGGAAGACTAAATCTTTAAATAAGCATTTTAAATTTTTTACCGCTCAAATGATCGATCTAGTAATTCTTATCTTAAAATGTATAGATGGCATTAAGTGCAGTGAGTAGCATTTTGGCAGGCATGGCATTATAGCGCGACAAATTATGATCGGCAAATGTTTTAAAAACAAGTAAAGTTCATTTGTTAGCTTGGTCTTGCGAAACATTCACTGATCGTGAGTTTTTTCATGTGAAGAAATTATACGATATAGAAACTACGAATATTCTCAATAACTTTAAATAGTTAACTGCCATGGAAAAAAGAAATAGCCTGCCCAAAAAAAGGAATATTTTTGAAAGCATAAATAGTGAAGACCGTGATCTTAGTGATGTGAATAAAAATCAGTTTACTAACAATAAGAAACATAGAAAGAATGACAGTAAATATTATAGTTAACATGCAATATTTGTATGTAAAGTAAATATATAGATATTTAGCTAATTGAATCGATATGAAAAATATGAAAATATATTATTTCCTCGATAAGAGCGAATATAATTATGAATTTATGAAAAGCTTTTAATTGTAGTTGATAAATTCTGACCAAAAATTATCTAATTACACCTAACTAAAATAAAATTTTATTAAATTCATTTTTCGCTAATTCTGAATCATAATAAATATTCATATGTCATAATTTATTTAGCTAGTGAATTATCGACTCACGAAGAATCCGAAATTGAAGAATCACCAGATGATATACTAGTTGCTGCACTGAATGAGACTGACGAATCAAATCCAAAAAGGAAAAAAAATAAATTTGCAATTTATTTTGACATCATAAAATGTAACGAAAAAAATGATAAAATTGCTACATGTAAATTATGCAAAGAAAAGATGGACCGAAATATACAAATAAAAATGAAGAACGCCAACACATCTGGCATTCAAAGACATATGTCAACATATCATAAAAAACAATATTTGGAAAGTAATCCTAACTGGACACAAAACTCTTTATCTACTTCAAGTATTACAAAATATATTTCTATTTCATCTGAAATATCAAAAGTGGGTAAGACATATTCTTTCAATAATATTTGTATACTTGCTCTATAAGAAAAAAATTAAAAATTCAAATAAAAATCCACTACGTAATAAAGGTTCAAAAAGATCATAACTTCTGTTTGTTTATTAAAAATAAAAATATTTTTTATTTTAACGCGTATACAATATGTTTATTTCTTCGTATATTATTAAAAAACGATTTTTTTTATATAATTTAAATATTTGAACAAAATTTTATATTTATTTCCAAAACAATTAAATTTAATTACACATACACAAAATTTCGTTACTATATAAAAATATATAAAATATCTCATAATTGTCTAATTTTATTATGATGATAATCTTGCATATATGTACAAATCTTAAAATGACCTTGAATAACGCCATTAAACTAATAAAGCTAATAAATAGATTTTTTAAATCATAATTTTTGTTGAAACATTTGTTTGAAAATACGTAAAATTAAAATTAAAAGGATTTGACATTTTATGTACATACATTTAGTGTGTATTTATATATTAGTTTGTTTGGAGTTCTTATTCATTTTCAGACATCAAGATTTATGGAACATTCTCAAGAAAACTTTAACTCTCTACTTATGGAACTAGTAGCAAGGAAGTATCTGCCGTTCAGTTTCTTCGACGATGATTTTACTAAATCTCTATTTAAATATATAAATCCACATTTACAAATACCTCAAAGAAAAGCAATGCGTTCCTTGGCTTTGAATACGTTTCTTTCTATGCAGAAATCAGTTTTCAAAATTTTAAAGAACAATACATCTCAGTTTAGTTTTACTATTGATGGATGGACATCAGTAGCAAATAAGTCATTTTATGGAATAACCATTCATTTCATTGATGAAGAATGGCATCTTCAGTCAATCGTGCTCGACTTTGTTCCTTCTCATGGTAAACATACGGGGAAAGATATTGCAAATATATTTAAAAATACAATTATGCAAAACGATTTATGTTTAGATACAAAAATTGTTGGAATCACTGTAGACAATGCTTCAGCTAATACTAAGTTTATTCAGGAATTGGTTGTATTATTACCAAACGTAGACACTATTGATCAACATTTCAGATGTTTTGCTCATATAATAAATCTTGCAGTCCAGGATATTATGTCAATGTTAAAAATAAGTAATGAAAAAGTTACAGATAATGAACTTGATGAAATTGATGAAATTGATGAAAATGAAAATGATGAATTTGAAGATACTTCTACATCGGTCAATAAATTGCGTACTCTTCTTTTCAAAATAAAATATTCGGAAAATTTAAGCATAAAATTTCGTAGATTTTGCGAAATTGTTAATTTAAAATATAACGTTCCTGTCATGGATGTTAAAACTCGATGGAATTCAACGGCTGAAATGCTTGCGTATTCTTTACGTCTAAAACCAGCCCTTGAAATGTTTTGTGATAACATCGAAAACTTAAAAAGTCTCAAATTATTAGAGGAGGAATGGTTGCTAATTAAAAAAGCCTATAGTTTCCTTCATGACTTTCAAGAGTTCAGTACTACTTTGGGTGGAGAAAAATACGTTACTCTACCGAAAGTAGTGATTGGCTTTAATTTATTAATTGATAAAATTGAAAAAACAATTTTAAATTTAGATTTCAAATCCGATCGATCAAAATTAGATGAGTCGTTGCTGTTGGCATTACAAGCGGGAAGAGACAAGATGCTAAAACATTATATTAAAACTAACTGGATTTATTGTGTTGTTCTTATTCTTGATCCGAGGCACAAAATTGAAACTTTCAAAAAAACTGCATGGGGAAACGAATTGCTTGAAGGATCAAAACAAAAATTTGAAACTATTTTCAAAGAAAAGTATTACGAACCTAAAAAACAATTTCAAAGACACAATATAAATGAGGAACAAACATTTTATGTTAACGCAGAAGAAGAATTAAATAATGATGCGATCGATTTTAATATGCTCTTTGAAAAGCATCCTGAACAACAATTTAATTTGGATGATAATTGGAAATGTGAAATAGAATCTTACTGTAACGAAAAACGAATTGGTTATAGAGATGATATACTTGAGTGGTGGAAAGAAAATATCCATGCCTATCTCGAATGGCCCGTGACTTTTTATGTATTACTGCTACATCAGTTCCATCAGAAAGATTATTTTCGAGAGCGGCACTTTTTATTCGTAAACACCGAAACAGAATGAATGATGATTCTATTAGAAGCCAACTAAGCTTTCAATCCTGGTTCACATGCAGTTTAAATGAAAAAATTCGTTCTAATATGTAATAAATATATATAAAAAATATATAAAATGTATATATGATACATATTATGTTACACATATATAATTATATAGTTTATATTACTAATTATATTATATTGAAGCAAATATATAAATATTATAAATATTACTAATTATATTTAATATATATTATATTAAAAATATCATTTTACTACTTTTATGTTATAAATATATTACAAATATAATTATTTTTATCAAATAAAAATTTTCTATATTCAAAATGAAAGACTTCGGTTTTCAGTAAAACTATAAAGTTTATTGTTTTTTAGTAATTTAAATTTTGCATTTAATTATTTAAAATTAAGACTGGACGGGGGGAGTTCAGCGAGACAAGATCTTGAAATTTCTTGTCTTGTCGTCCATCACTAGTCCACTATTAAAAAAGGCATGTTAAATTGATTCTCGCATGTATTGTTGCCGCTTTTCCGCGATGCTGATTGGTTGTCTCGCGATTCTCTCTCATTATGAATATATATTCAGAGTATAAATTTGTTATCATCGCGGGTAATCGTTTATATTAATAGGTTAATAGTGTGTTAGATAAATATTTTTATTATTGTATAATTATGCTATGCTATTGTTGTGTGATTAATAAGTTGCTATGTGAAAAAACAGAAAAAGTAGATTTTATAAGAAATACATTTTAGAAGAAGAAATTATCTTAGTAGAAGCGATATGTCGGATCAAAAGGAATTTAAAAGAATGTATGAAGAAGTGGATAAATTATCTGAATTTGAACAATTATTAGATGGAAATGGAAGTTGTGTTTTCTATTGAAACGTTAGATAATATTCGAATGAATGATTCGACCGTGTAAGTACTTAAATTATAATATATATTATTTTTTTTAAATTAAAATTTAAAATATAAATATCTTATAATTTTTACATTATCAAATTGTTAATGAGTCTTGTTAGCAAGAGACGCGCAAGAGAAAAGTTGGGAAAGTTTTCAAGCTAAAAAAACTTTACATAAAAGATAAAATTTTCTTCTTTTGACAGTTGGTTTACAAGAATTATTTACGTTTTATTTACTGTGTTTCTCTCACATATATTTATATTCTTTTAACATATTATATCATTTTATTATATTATTTGCATTGTCACACAAACAATATTTTATGAAAAAACTTTATTTATTGAAGAATTATATAATTAACATAAAATTATATGTAGTATATCTGTGAATATAACAAATAATTACATTTGTTGTGTGTGAATTTTTATGATATTGTAAATTTCTTTATTATAATTTTTATTTAAATCACGTATTATTTATTTTTCATCAAATTATATTAATTTTTTTCGTAATTATTTTTCGTAACTTTTTTCTTTCTTTGTTTTTTTTCGTTAACTTAAGGAATAATTTTTTTAAATTAATAAATTGATAAAGAATTAGGCTCTTTATGTATTTAAGAATACGATACACTAAAAAAGAACGATTAAGAGTCACCGCGGTTGGTAGTGCGTAATTTTTTTTTCTTTTACAATTTCTCACAAAAATTAAAACGTGACAATATCCATATATTTTACTTGGTGCATTTACCAAGATATAGATTTTCATTTTCAAGAATACTATAAAATCCTTCTTTACCCCCTGAAGAGATGTAGGCGAGAAAAATTTTTTTAAATGTTTATGTTTTTGAAATTTTATAAGAAGTACACTTTAGAAGAAGTAAATCATCTTAATAGAAGCGATATGTCGGATCAAAAGGAATTTGAAAGAATGAAGAAGTAGATAAATTATCTGAATTTGAACAATTAATAGATGGAATGGAAGTTCTGTTTTCTAATGAAACGTTAGATAATATTCGAATTAATGATTCAACCGTGTAAGTACTTGAATTTTATATCATTTTTTTTCAATTAAAATTTAAAATATAAATTCTTATATCTTTTACATTATTGCTTTTATATATTTCATTTTTATTAATAATTCTACATATTTTATACTGTAAATATTGTATTTTATAATTTTGTGTGAAAGAAATTAACTTTTCCATATATATTGTAAATTATTATATTCTGTATTTCTGTTTTTTGTTTATTTATTATACATTTTATAAACGTTTGTAAATTTTTTAAATTATTTCTTTAATAATAATTTGAAAGAAAATTTAATTACATAGTAAAAAATTTTGTGTTAAATTTAACGTATTTCTTATGACCCAATTTACCCACTCTAATTTTAATGTTAATTTAACAGAAGGCAAGTATGTAAATAAATAACACAAGTAATATGTTTAAAAATTAACATAAAAGTGTAACACTTAAATTTGATCTGGAAATAAAGTTTATGTTAAATTAACATATTTATAATGTTAAATTTAATTAAAAGGAAATGTTATTCTTACATTTTTATGATAAATAACAGAAGAGATATGTTGATTTAACATATGAAAACTGTTATAGAGAGAAAAATAACACAACTTATCTGTTCATTTTAACATATAACATATTTCATATTTCTTTATATGTGCATATATATATTGCGACGTCGTTGCCCGAGGAGGTAGCGTGCAAGCTTTGGCCGATACGGTATTTAACGGTATAAGGTTTTAAGCGGTATCTCCAAATTACGGTAGCGTACGGTATCTGGTAGCTCCCCGGAAAGGAGAGTAAAATTGGGCGCCAGGCACGGTATCTCCGCGCCACGATAACGATACGGTAAAGATAATATTCGGTAACCCAGGACTCGGTATGTGGCAGAGGAGCAGGGTTCTTTGTGAATTATATATAGAGAGAGAGCGCTAGATAATGTGTGGAAGAGAGAGAAATAATCGACACTGAGTTAATCTTACTTACAATTACTTAAATAAATTACTAAAATAAATTACTAAAATATATTAAACAATTAAGATACAGAGTAAACGATGTCACAGAGACAAGAATAATATAGGATACGTTCCAAAATTCACTGCCAGCGCTGTGAGCACTATTGAGTGCGTTTCAAAAATCGTGACAGTACACTGTGGCAGTATTCTGAGAGAACAAAGACGTCATCAATTTTGATGTCACTTCCTGCTGTGGCTGCATCTGCTAGAAAGTTGAAGCAGTTACAGTGCAAAGATGGCGACAGTCATTGGTGAAGAATTGACATTAATTGACGGTGAAAATAACAAAGAATTTTCTATAATTGTTTCAAAAGAAGACGCGACAAGAGCAAGGAATGGTAAATATATGGTTTTTATATAACATTTCTTTATAAAAGTATCAAACAATAAATAGAATAATACCTAACCTAACTGTAATCTATCGGTATTTCTACAGTGTACCGTTCTTGCTTCTTGTCATTATTTTATTTAAACTTTTTGTCATTATTTTATTTAAAAATTTATTTACAGATCATATATTTGCATATTCATTGCTGCAACATGCAAAGAAGAAAGCAAAGAAGAAAATACAAATTGCAGAAGTTGAAACAGGTAAAAAATTCATTTTACTTAATTGGCTGAAACGCTGTTATTTACAATTTTTCACAAAAAAACATTTATTTACAGAAAGTGCGATTGCTACTTGCAGTCAAGTAAACAGTGATACACCAAATGATGATGCGAATGTAGATGATAAAGGTAAAAAGAGAGTACAACTAAAAACTATCAAAATGTATTGTTCTATCTGATATACATCACTGCATGTATACAGTAAAAAAATAAAATATCCCGGAAAGTCCACTCTAAATTTTAAGTTAAAATTATTTTTACTTTTAATTAAATTGATATGTAATACAACTGATGTTACTAATAACATAATAACATAAGTTATATATCAACTTTACTAAAAGTAAAAGTTATTTTAACTTAAAATTTAGAGTGGACTCTCTGAGACATTTTATTTTTTTACTGTGTAACTACATGAAATACATCATTTTGTAATAAAATAATATTTTATTCTGTTTTCAGAACAACACATATGGACTCGTGCAGAAACATTACTATTATTAACTTTATACAAAGAGCACGAGGAGGAATACCATAATCCTAAAACACCATCAAAGAAATTCTGGCAGATAATTTCAAATAAAATGGCTGTTCAAGGTTATGTAATATCAGGAACAAAATGTGCGACAAAATTTCAATGTTTAAAAAGAACATACAAGACAATTAATGATCATAATAAAAAATCTGGGAACAATCGAAAGAAATGGGAATATTATGAGGTATGTTATTAATTAAGATTATTATGATATATACAAAATCGAGCTTTTATTTCAAATTAATGAAGTACATACATTACTGTTATGTCTCAAGAAATTACAAAATATTTTTATTAACTAATGCTTAAAATTATTTTATGTTAAGTATCTAAAGTTCTGAACAAATATAATTTTGTATGTTATTTTGTGTGTTCTATTATGCATGATATATTCAGTTCTCAACCATGGATTGAGCCCGTAGCAATAGCTGGAAGTAATGTCACAAATGAAAATATAGAAAACGAAAGCCAATCAAAACCAGGTATTCTACTATAAAATAGCATTATATTACATATTCTCATTAATACATATTATTTAGTCTTGTTGAAAATTTTTTACTGAGTTTACTATTTAAAAATATCATTAAGTTGATTGTATTAATTTCTGATTATTTTTTTTATTTGTAGTATCAAAAAAACGAAAATTGGATAAAATCTTAGAAGATTATCTTGAGCAATCATTAAAAATTCAAAAGAGTAAAGAAAATAACACACAAAAACGTCATGAAGAAAAAATAACTAAATTAGCTAAGATCGAAGAAGTTTTAACAGAGAGTATTAGAAACAACAAATAATTATATCGTATTTTTAAATGTTATTATAAAGTATTATAGTTTACACTATATAGTAGATATATTAGAGAAGTATAATATTTATTTTTTTATTTAGAAGTATATGTACTGTTTCTACACAGACTGTGATTTTATTTTGTTTTTGGAATTAAAATAATACTAAGACTGTGCTGTTTTCATATGTAAAACATTTTATTAATGTTGTATTTCATACATGATAAATAAATACATATTTTTATATAATAGAAAATTTTTTATTATAAAAATCATTTATAAATATAAATATTATAATTATTTCTTTTATTTATTTACTTTATTTTTTTTTATAATTTCAATTTTATAATTATAAAATAATTTGCGATATATTCACGTATAATAGCGTTACAATTCATTATTTTGTAGATGATATACTATGGCATTCCGTTTGTTAATGCCTTCTTCTCGCAATATTTCAGATACGTTTCCTATTTCATGTTGTGTAGGTTCATTTGTGTACACAATAATTGGAATGTCTATCTGATCATTGCGCATTAAACATATATTACGTAAAATACAACATGCGCACACATATTTTGGTATTAAATCGGTTCTTTGCATTGGCAGTTTATCTAATAGACTTCGGAACCTTCCTTTCAACAAACCAATTGATCGCTCTATCATCATCCTTGCTTGAGATAAGTGGGTATTATACGTTATTTGTGCTTGCGTCAAATGTCCATTGTCCTTAAATGGCACCATTATATGTTTCTGAATGCTGTATGCAGCATCGCTTAATATGTGACTGCTTTCGGGAAAATTTACGTCAGTACACATGTTTTCAAAACCAGAAAGTCTAAAAATTCTCATATCGTGTACTGATCCCACTTGTCCTACATATACGTGAGTAAATTTCAGTTCATGATCACATATTATCTGGAAAGAACGAATAACATTATAGTTTATTTAAAAAATTTTTATTTATAAAATTTTGTAATTCTAAAATAATGGATTTAATATTTAAAAAACCTGTAATTGCATTGAATGGTAGCCCTTTCGATTTATGTAGGCTTCTGGATGCTTTTTCGGTGCAGTAATTTTTATATGTGTACCATCTATCGCTCCTATAACTTTCGGAAATTTATATTTATTTTTAACATGTGTCCAGATTTGTTCAGCTCTTTCTCTACTGGGCCATGTGATAAATGTGTTGAGATGTAAATACAATGCTTTTACAACCTTATGAACACATCTCCAAGCGGTTGCCTTACCAACGTCAAAATGATCTGCAACACACCTAGTAGAGTACATAAATGATTAAATGTCAAATCTTTGTATATTATATATGATGGACATACAGTTCAAGTTTTAGATCTCAAACTATTCCTAAAGTATTAATAATATTTTCTCATTTCAACTTTTAAATGAATGATTTATAAGTAAATTAAGATATAACTAAGTATACTAAAATTAATACGCTAGGCACTATTTAATTTGGATTGGAATGTAAGATAAATTTCAGAAGACTGATGTTTTGCTACAGCATTTTAGTTCAGTGAAAATAAGCGATTACATTAATACATTTGTAAAACATGTACCTGTATGAATTTGGAGTTGCCATCATCCATATAGCCAGTAATAATATTTTTTCTGGATTAATAGTCTTTCGACCAAGACTCCCAAACTTTGACAATTGCGGAGTTAACAGTTCCAACAAAAAACAGAATGTTGATCTGCTCAAGCTATGAAACACAAAAATGTAACATGAAATTTACTGCATATAAAAAATAAGCATTATATATATATATATATATATATATATATATATATATATTTGAGGTGTATAATGCTATATATATATATATATATATATATATATATATATATTGTTACGCCCGCGGCGAGGACTTCGATTATTATCGAAGACGCGCGCGGAGAGGTCGGCCGTTCGCGAGTCGCGCGAAATGAATAGACACTTATACAAGGAACTCGGAACTCTTTAATGCACAACACAGAACAACACAGAACACTACAACGTAATCACAGAAACACAATATTAGTAATTCGGCTCGGCACGATATACAAACGCGTCCGCGCAGCTTGACAGCTGGAACCGAACTCAGATGACAGGCGCTCCTGTCAACAACCTCTTGACAACGCGCTTCTTTTCGTTAATCGGCGCCGTCCCGATGAACACGGACATCAGGGCCGTAACACTTGCCCCCTCCTTATTAAATTGTCGTCCCGACAATTAAAGGCAGGAGGACTTTTAAAATTATCAGAAATAGTCGAGCTCCGTTGTGTCCTCTTGTCCTACTCTGAGCTGCTGCTGCAGATTACCGGACGGCACATTTCCTCTTGAGCTCTGTTGTGTCCTCTTGTCCTATTCTGAGCTGCTGCTACAGATTACCGGACGACACATTTTCTTTTTCTGAATCGACTTTCCTAGAGCTTCTCCTGTCGAATGGAATTCCCGCTGCATTTTCTCGTCCTACCCTGCGCTGCTGCCACAGGTTACCGGACAATGCATCCTCTTGGGTTCCATCGAAGCTCAGGAACATATCCCGATGCGGGGTCTTCGGACGAGAGGGGGGTAACCACCGTGGACCCAATATCCACGAAGGACTCCTCAAGTCCCTGCCTCGGCATTCGCCCTACGGCCCACGGGAAAACCACGGCTCAAAAACCGTGGGCGAGGCAGCACTTCAAGAAAATTATCTTTTTCCTTTTTCCTTTTCCAGAGGTTGTCAAATCCCTTTTCTTTTCCAGAGGTTGTCAAGAGTAGGTATACTATGTCAGTTCTAACTCAGGTCCTCTCAGGGGGGGTGAGGCGCGAGGGGAACCGCGATGCGGGGGGGATGACGTCACGCGCGGGGAAGGAGGAACCGCGGCGCGCGGTGGGTGACGTCACCCGCGGGGAAGGGGGATCCGCGGCGCGAGCGATGGACGAGGGGGTCCGCGAGGTGAAGGGGGATCCGTGGCGCGAGCGATGGGCGAGGGGGTCCGCGAGGTGAAGGGGGATCCGCGGCGCGAGCGATGGACGAGGGGGTCTGCGCGGGGAAGGAGGAACCGCGGCGCGCGGTGGGTGACGTCACCCGCGGGGAAGGGGGATCCGCGGCACGAGCGATGGGCGAGGGGGTCCGCGCAGTGAAGGGGGATCCGCGGCGCGACCGATGGGCGAGGGAGTCCGCGCGGTGAAGGGGAATCAGCGGAAAGAAGACGGTGGTGTGAGAAGGACAGCGCAATGTATGGGAAAAGGACAGTGCAAAGTGTGTGAAGAGGACAGTGCTACGAGTGCGACAAGGATGACGCATAGGTGGGAGAAGGACGACGCAAAGGTAAGTGAACAACGAGTATATTCTAAGCGAAAGAGAGAGAACGATAATATCGAGAATAACAACGCGTGCGAGAGAGAACGATAGCGTCAAGACGACGTGTACAAGAGAGAACGATAATATCGCGAGACTTACAACTAGCGCGTGCGAGAGAGAACGATAGCGCGAAGATGACGCGTGCAAGAGAGAACGATAATATCGTGAGACTTACAACTAACGAGTATGATAGAGATAGCGATATTTAAAACTAGCGCAAAAGAGACGCAAGAGAGACGCAAGGATGGGAACGCGAGGAGAGGCGCATAAATAATTAGATTGGTTTTAAATTAAAATATATATAAAATTTATTAAAAATGTGTATTTACAATTTTGTGTGTGTGTGTGTGTGTGTGTGTGTGTGTGTGTGTATGTACTTAAAATTATGATATAGAATTATATTAATATATAGAATTATAATATAGAATTATAATAATAAGAAATATGGAATTATAATAAGAATAATAAAATTTTAAATATAAAATAATAATAAAAATAATAAAATTTAAAATATAATTAAGGGTGCGGGGGGGGGGCAGGGGAGCCAGGTAAGGGGGCCGCTCCTGTAACAGAAAAAAGATGCACGTTAATATAAAACTATAGTTACAATATTTATAAAAATACTTACATCTGTGCTCCCCATTCTGTACACCATTGGGTGCCCGAATCTCCCCGGGCACCCAAATCTCCTCCTCCATATAGGGCTCTTCCCCGAAGAGCCGCCTTAGGTTGAATACATCCTCCTCATCTGGAGGACTCTCCGGGGCGTCGCCCCACATGAAGGAGAGGTCGTTTCTCCTCCACCGCCGCTCCGCCCGCACCCATTGCCGGTGCTCTATATTTATAAAGCCGGGTATCCGGACTTCAGATAGGGACTAGAAAATAAAAAATATAAGTATTATGTACAATAGATGTACAATTTTATATAAATTATTCACAAAATCGATACTTACATTCCAATGGAAGGCCAGCTTCACTAATAGGACCGCAAGCAGGTCCGAAAAAGCCTGCTTCCACCCCGGGCAGTTTTCGAAAATGTACTCCATTGTCGCTGTATTCCAACTCGCTTGTTCACACGCACCGGTTAGAACTTTATGAAGCGGTAACGAGGTCTCGGCACGAGGTTTTATAGTAGAGATGCTGCATTATCACCATGTCAAAAATGCGTCGTAAGACAAAAGTACACCCGATCCCACGCAACTCAGCGCGGTATAATATAATATAATATAATATCACGACTTTGCGAACAGATAAATCGGTGGACGTATCATTATCGCTTTACCAAAAACGCGTCGTAAGACAAAACTATTCATCTTCTCATGCAAATTAACACGATATAATGTGTCAACCCCGATCAAATGGTAATTGAACGCTTTTCGAACGGAATTGAACGCTCATCGAACGCTCGCCAAACGGTCATCGAACGCTCTTCGAATGGAAATGAACGGTAATTGAACGCTCTTCGAACGGAAACGAACGGTAATTGAACGCTTTTCGAACGGAAATGAACGGTAATTGAACGGAAACGAACGGTAATTGAACGCTTTTCGAACGGAAATGAACGGTAATTGAACGCTTTTCGAACGGAATTGAACGCTCATCGAACGCTCGCCAAACGGTCATCGAACGCTCGTCAAACGGTCATCAAACGCTCATCAAACGGTCATTGAACGCTCTTCGAACGGAAATGAACGGTAATTGAACGCTTTTCGAACGGAAATGAACGCTCTTCGAACGGAAACGAACGGTAATTGAACGCTTTTCGAACGGAAATGAACGCTCTTCGAACGGAAACGAACGGTAATTGAACGCTTTTCGAACGGAAATGAACGCTCTTCGAACGGAAACGAACGGTAATTGAACGCTTTTCGAACGGAATTGAACGCTCGCCAAACGGTCATCGAACGCTCGTCAAACGGTCATCGAACGCTCGTCAAACGGTCATTGAACGCTCTTCGAACGGAAATGAACGATAATTGAACGGTCATCGAACGGAAATGAACGGTAATTGAGCGGCCATTAAACGGAAACGAACGGTAATTGAACGCAAAACTATATTCACTTATCAAACAAATATTACAATGTATTACAATGTATCACAATGTACTATTGAAATACAATATCTGTGGCAGCTGTGTCACGTATGGAAACATGATACTGCGCACACGCATAGATAGGGATGAGGAAAAAAAGAGGAGAGAATAAGAAAGACGATAAAAATATATCACATCATCAATTTATTATAAGTATGGATTCGAAGAATCATGATGTTTCAACCACCAATTATAAATTTTAAATACATTTTGTAAAGCGCAATTTTTTACATGATTTTCACAACGCATAGTATTCTTAACATCTAACTTATTTAAAGAAGCTACATCCTCGTAGTCTGCATCCAAAGTTTCGATAATCACATCGTTTCTCGCATCATCGTCCAGTATATCGGCCAACCATTGCCGTTTTTCATGGCCTTTAACGTACACGAGAGGTGACGCATCATCCTCCTCCGTTGCACCCATCACCGCCGTCGTGATTAAACGTTTCGAATTCCAATATGAAACGTGTCCATCATTCCACGATAATCCATGGTGGTTTTTAATCAGCCATAAAACCTGGCATCTCTCAGATTTTGTGAGCATGTACCATGGTACCGGGCATGTAAAAATGTAATGAGAAAGTACGGATCCATTTCTCAAAACCGCAGCTTCCTTCACGACAAAATTTTTCCCAACGATAAATCCTTGCAGATCCACAAACGTTGGCGCAGCCATGATGATAAGATCCGATCGCAGACTGATGTCAATCATCAAACATCTCAATCTTTTATATTTTTCTTCATATGCAATGGAGGGGATATTTGCTGACCTATGTAATTTTGCGGACTACATTAGTCAATGGATTATATTCGACAACCCGATCGTGCAAGATGAGACAATAGGCGGTAGTATTCGCAGGTATATTTTCCCTGCACTCAAACTCTATTCTCACATCCACGGTAGCAGTTTTGACAGACTCGTTTTGTCGCGAGCAATCAATGACCGCTAGAGGACCGCAATGTAGAAATTTTGGAATGGTTAATAGCGCGGTGCTATTATCGCATCCGTAATACGATTTGCGAAAACGAGAGTACATGTCGAATAGGACGGCGAATCTATTTTTTTCAAAATCTAAATTTAAATCATCGTAGGGATAAAATTCCGAGTTTAAATAGAGTTTAACGTTGGTCAATTTGCAGTTATCGAACAATGTAACATCTTGTGACACCGAATTCTTTTTACTAGTTTGTAGTGCAAAGATCACGTATCGCGGTTTCTCTAGCTGGGAGGCGGCTTTCACGGTCCACGAATGTTTGGTCGTGCTATGTAACAGAGGAAATTCGTATATATCCCAAGATCGGAAACTCATGTTCAAATACCGTCCGCTTTCCAACATTCGCAACATTGATAATTTATTAATCTCGTTCAATATTACATGAGGCATACGCCACTGTATCTTGAGTAATTCAATCTCAGCTTCCGACGACGGATGTCCGAATAGACAATTATTATCGTTGCGCGAACGTATCAAAATCAATTCGTGACGAGCGTTAATCACAACGCGTTTATAATCTTCGCAAAATCCCAGCAACATGTTGAGCGGCACACAAAAGTTGAAATAATTTTTGTCACCGTTGTACGTCAAATCCCACGCAGCGTTCTTCAAGTTTATACTTTTCTGGTGCGTTAGAGAGACATAATTTTTCAGCGTTGATGTTATTCCAACATTTCTGTTGCGATCAATCTCTACTCCGTCGAGTTCGTATCGAAGCTCATCAAACATGAATGCGACGCAATTGTTTCCCAATACAACCTTCATTTCATCATTCGCTTTACGCACATTAAATCTTCCCTCGATGTAAAGAAAGCTTTCGCACGGTAACGTGTATAAATCCTGATGTTGTATAGGTATTCGTATCTCGTCGCTGTATCCAAGCGTCGTATTGGCGTACGGATTGTACGTATGAGTCTCAATCTTGACAATGCGATCATCAAAGACTGGCTCACCTCCGATATTCAAAACATCAATCATTCTTTTCGTACGATGAATCCCAATGATTTCAAAAATTCACGATTCAACGCGCTCAGCTTCTTTTTAACGGCAATCTTATTATTGTCACCCGATACTGCTCGCCTTACTGCAATAGTATTGTCCCGCGTAAAAGTATTGTCTCTCGCGTGCTCCGTTTCGTTCAGTACAAGCATACTATTTTGTCGCCGCCGTATATGCAATCTTACGGTAATTTCCTCTCCTCGAAAATCGAGCAATCGACCTCTTTGATCCACAATACGTATCGTTAAATCCGTAATGCTCCGTACAACGATCGGCAGATAAATGATCTGTGCCGGCGTTTCCGATATCTTATATCCTGGCGGTACGCTCGGTGAAAATTCATGTATCGTGTGTACGCGCATGCCGTTGCTGTACGCACCAGTAGTCACGTTGCATTCTATACGAATAATATTTACGTTTATAATATTAACAGGTTCGTCTGATTCATACCACTTGCGAGGTTGCAATATACGATTCGACGAGAATCCAAGCAAGGATCCTACATTGTCGGGTTTGGTAAAGTTTATTCTGTAGGCGCATTTGATTTCACTCTTTAGCGTACTGTGATTGGCGCGGAGCACTATTGGATATTCCTCATCATAATCGTTTTCACCATCTCTGGAAAGGTGTTCATCTCGCAAAATTGCGCGTTTGAGATAATCATTTATGGCGTGCAATTCGTACGATCCTTCGGGAATTGTAATTTCCTTGTCGTCGTTGCCAAAATAAAATTTATTATTCGAAAAATTTACGTTCGGAATCGTGTGATAAGTTTCAAAATCCGTTAATCCGAGCTCGTAATCGGCATCGGTCAAATCTATAGCGGGGAAATAGCTTACAGCGAGAACGCTGCTTCTGCCAGTCAACGTAAGTGTCAGTGACATGTCGAACGAATACTGAGTCATGACGATGGATTGTCAGGCTTTAAATTGATCGTTTGAAGAAATTTTAAACACAACTGTCCACAGATACTCTGATTATAACTTTGATAAGATGTGTAATTGTATTCAATTTTCACTCGTCCGAAATATCGTACAAGTTCCTTGGGCGGTCGAAGATTTCCAAAACTGTCGAAATATACGACACGATCGTCCCTCTTTGCGTACGCTACCCAATGAGTACCGGGACCATCAACGTCATCCAAATTGACGATACCGCTCTCGTTTCGTCGTACGCCGCTTATCGGTAAATTATTGCGCATGAAAACACCTCTAAAGAAAGGTATACGCATACGTTTCGCAAATTGTTCCAATTGCACGTTAGTTGTCGCACCCGTAGGCATTTTTAATGTTTTTTCGACGTTTTTTTTTTTCTCTTAGACTTTGTTGAGAATCCCTGTCCACGCTTGTACGGAGCGAGATAAAGTCCGCGACCTTCCATAGCGCGATTGTGACGCTGCATCTCTTCCAGCTGACGTTGCGCAGCCTTGCTATCGTTTACCGCCTTTGCGATTCCCGCCGCACCGCCGGCCAATGAACCGACAACTCCCAACAACGGTAAAAGTGGTAAAATACCACCACGTTTCGCTACTGGAAGTATTCGTTTCTTCCTCCTCTTTGTCGTCGATGGCTTTTTCATCCCCATGCCGAGTTTTGTCTTTGCCTTCATTGCCGCCCAAACAGTCGTAGCGGCTGCTCTTTCACCGAGAGTCGAATCCCTCGCGGTAATGCGTTCTTGCGCTCTTGCAGCTAGTATGCGATCAGCGATGTGACGTTGGTCGAGGTCGTTGCTTCGCGCGTAAGCAATGTCGTGTTCCGACACGCCGCGTCCAATGGATTGATACCTCGATCACCTCTAGCCAATCGTTTCTCTAATCGAGTTCCCGGCCCGCAAAACTGATAACCGGGAATATGTAATTCGATGGGAAGCGCGTTTATCGCACGATTTAAGAGGCCGCTGCCTTTTACAATTCTCGCTGACATACGTCGCAATCTTTTATCAACGGTGGTGGACCGTCAATGTGTGTTTGCTGCCACGGCTGGTTGTAATGTCGCATGCACGAACGATATTGTCGAACCTCCGGATCAGCCTTTATATATTCTGGAAGCTTGTCCCACAATCGTTCCACGTAATCACCAAAATTTTGAAGTAATAAAATCTTTGGGATATACTGCAGTTGTTTGGTGGTAAGCCCGAGAATGTCTCTCTCATCCGACAGAAGGAGAAACATTTTTGATACTGACCGGTTTCGAGTCGAGACACTTCTATAAATAGGTCTCCCCCTCGCGATCATTCGCAAAATTGATTCGAAAGAGAAAACATGCGGTTCGTGCGACAAGCGCGGGTAATCAAAGTATCAAATTTCGATGATAGACTAATATCGGAGAAAAAAGTACGCAAGCATGGAAACATGCTGCCGACTACTATACGCGGTATCGTTTGCGGCCCTTCAAACTGTGGTAAGACAAACGTGTTGATTAGTTTGATAGAAAGTCCACACGGTGTACGTTTCGAGAACGTGTACGTATACTCGAAATCGCTTCAACAGCCGAAATACAAATACTTGGAAAATTTACTAGCACCTATAGATGAAATCGGCTACTTTACATTCTCTAATAACAGCGATGTCATTCCACCGAGTGAGGCGCTTCCGAATTCCATCTTTATCTTTGATGACGTGGCATGCGACAAGCAGGATACGATAAGAGAGTACTTTGCAATGGGTCGACACTCGAGCGTTGACTGTTTCTATCTTTGTCAGACGTATGCCAAGATACCTAAGCATCTTATACGCGACAACGCGAACCTGCTGATCCTGTTTAAACAAGACGGCACAAACTTGAAACATGTGTACAACGATCACGTGAATACCGATATGTCTTACGACGATTTCCGTGCATTGTGTCAGAAATGTTGGCAACGCAAATATGGCTTCGTAGTCATTGATAAAGATAGTATGTTGATCAATGGACGATATAGAAGGGGATTTAATGATTTCGCGATACCGTAAAGCGATCAGTCATCATCGACACATCGATCGAGCATCATGAACGGCGATCGTGAAAAGATTGCGACAGAGATTGCAAAAACGAGCGAATCGATTCGCAAAAAATATCGCGCTTTGAAAACTGGTAAAATGGAGGAAGATATCATATTGGAAAGGCAATTTAAACCGATTACCGAGCCTTTAAAACAGCTTGTCGAAAATACTGTGGAATCTGATGCGTTGAAAATCGAACCGTTGAGTTTGACGTTTGAGGAGAAGCAAGAGGAAAAAATAAAAGAGTCCAAGCAAGGAATAAAGCGAGCACGGATAAATATGTCGATAAACGATTCACCGATATATTCGACACCGAATCGATCAAAGCGAAGGAAGCAATTTTCTAATATGGCTACTGTTTCTACTCCGATAAAAGTACAACCGCGTCAAACAATACCACCCACATCCGCCGAAGAAATTTACGAAACCACACCCGATTCTTTTGTAACATCGGTCCGACACGAATTAGAAACGTCCGAAGGTCAGAAAACGTTCCGAGAGCATTTAGGTCCACTGGCGCAAAAATATATAGGAGATATTATGAGTGTTGATAAAAATAAGAGCATGGATTACGTCTACGGTGTTAAATTTACCAATGAAGGAATGATGCTAGGTGATAAATGTTTCGATGTGGACAAGGAAGATAATATAATTATCGATGGAATAAAATATAAGGGAACCGAAGGTATCTACGATTTGATTTTTAAAAAATTTCCCAATCATAAAAAATATACTCGAGATGATTTGCATAAATATCAAAGTATATTAAAGATAACAAATGCGCATAAACGTGACAACAAAGTTAATAATCCTATTAAAACTAATAAAGGGTACAAGTATAAATATATAATTGCACCATTATTCCCCGATAGAAAGATGGGAAGAGGTATAGACGCGCCGCGCACCATGACGTTAAGCGACAACATAATCGATTACGTGCATTGGAACGATCCCAACGAATTGGTGGATCGTTTGCGATTGCTGGACGCCTCGCGTCGAGCCGGCAACAATGCTCACGACAATGAAATCTTGTCAATTATCGAAGAACTTCGCGAGGCCGGCATTATTATAAATTAAACTATGCGACGGCGATACGCGTCATTCGGTCAATGTTCTCGGTACCGAAATGTCGATTAATAAATTCGGATTATCATTGGGAACGTCGAACAATTTGTACTATGTATGGAATGGATTATTGAGAAATTACGTTCGCGATAACGCTCTCTGCCAAACTACTACCGGCTTTGACGCAAGGTCGCGCAAGATTCAACGCGTAGCGCAACCGGAAGCTGATACCGACGTCGTCAACAAACGATACGTGGATAAACTTTTGAGAGATCGGCAGGGAGAAATTGAGCAAAAAATTATCGCGCTCGAAACAAACGTGCAGGCGCTGCGATTAATGATGGATGAGATAAAGAATGTGCTGAGACATGCAACATCTAACTCGACACAGTAAGCGAGATATACTAATATCACATATTAATTATGCCTCGATCAAACGTGCGAAAGAACAAAAGCACCTCCGAAAAGCGGCAACTAGTCGAGGAATTACATGCTCCGGCGAGAAGAAATTTTCCACGAAGACGCGTCATTGTACGCGGATACGATGATCTGTGGCAGGCGGACGTGGTGGACATGCGTTCGTACTCTCGACTCAACAAGGGTCATAAATACATACTCACGGTTATCGATGTGTTGAGCAAGTATGCGTGGGCCGTACCGCTCAAGAGTAAGAGCGGGAACGAAATGTCCGAAACGATTGCAAAGATTATTGGAGACGATAAAAGATGTCCGAAAAATTTTCAAACCGATAGAGGAAAAGAATTTTACAACTCGAGTGTGCAGAAACTCATGAAGAAACACAACATTAATCATTACTCGACATATTCCGTTATGAAAGCCTCAGTCGTGGAACGATTCAATCGTACTTTAAAAAATAATATGTGGAAAATGTTTACGTTGAATGGAAATTACAAATGGATCGACGAACTATCTCGACTCGTTGCAGAGTACAATACGCGAAAACATCGCACCATCGGTATGAGACCTGTCGACGTCACTCCGGCGATCGCCGAAAAACTTTTAAATACTGTGTACAGCAACGTAAAAATTGCGGCTCCTGCAAAATTTAAAGTAGGCGATTCGGTACGCGTGAGCAAATACAAGACCATCTTTGAAAAAGGTTTCACACCAAATTGGACGACCGAAGTTTTTAAGATTATCGAGGTGCAGAAAACTAATCCCGCGACATTTATACTCGAAGATTCGCGGGGAAATCCCGTCGCTGGAGGATTCTACGAATATGAGTTACAACGCGTCGCCAATCCCGACGTATATCTCGTGGAAAAAATTTTACAAAAAAAGGGTGACGAGGTTTACGTGAAATGGTTGGGAATGGATAAATCATACAACTCTTGGATCCATAAAAATAATGTGTTGTAAACATTTATTGAAACATATAAAATATATATAAATATAAAAATATATAATATAAAATGTACAAAATATATACATGATTATGTACAAAATATACAATAAATAAAATATATACATTTATTTACAACGGTATCCGATAATGTCCCCACGGTAATGTATCGGTGGTATCGGGTACGATATATCGCTTGTCGTCATACGGACTCAGAGCAATTTTCGTCTCGCGAATCGTGTATACTTGGTGTAATTTAGATCGTATACACGACTGCTGACGCGTCATTTCAATCTCTTCGTTCAAGCACCGCGTGTAATCGTCAAACGTTATCGTTCTCGCGACAACGTTGCTTTTGACACCTTTGACTTTCTTCGTATCCTTTTTCCCATTCACTCGTAACGCGTACATCTTTGCTCTGAGCCCGACGAATTCGGTCATTATGGCACCGTTATTTTCATCCTTCATCAGACCCGGCACCTTTTTATTTAGAAGCGGTATACCGTATGCATTGTCCACCGCATAATCGCTCGTATCGAATCTAACAATGTCACGCTTCATATTCTCATACACATTCGCACACTCGATGTGATATATGAGACTATCCGTATCGGTATACATTACCCGACATTTGTCGCGATACATTGGTGTCATATACTCGTGATGAAATTCGTACAAACATGTCTTGGATATGTCGAGGATGCACATACCCACGTAAATCGGTTTGTAGAATTTCACCTCGAGTTTACGCAATTCCACAGCGATTAAGTTTTCCGAAAAAACACTTCTGCTGTGGAAATTTGGTTTCGCGATCATCGCCTCTGCGCCGTACCGACCGTCCCACTTTGTTAATAATTTTACATCGACACGATTGCGCACATTTTCCATCGTTTTACCAAACACCGCATTATTCATTAATTTATATAAATTTTTTTCGAAATCATTTTTAGCCAATGTTCTGAAATGTGTATTTAATTCTATATAATTTTGAAGCCAGGGAGATTGAGAAAACTGTAAAATTCGATGTATTTTTGTTACACGAAGGCCGTGCCGCGTACACTGCTGCAGGTTGCGGTAGTGTATCACGTAACGCTTCTTATCATATAACGTTGCAAGCAGCTTGAATTCCCGCTTGCCAGGTGGTTTGTCGCGTGTCGGGCAAAACGGTAGGTCAGTGTGCGCATCGTGAAGATGTTGCGGGTACTCGAGATCCACTTCGAGGATATAGCCCGTAGGCGAATCTAGCGCGATGGATGATACGTCAAAATTTGACACATCGTCGACCCATCGAAAATCAGCATATGGCAGCGGTTGACACATTGCCCATCCGTACAAATTATTTACATCAAAGTACATCAAGTACGATGATGGTTTCGATGGATCGTACGACTCCATGTACTTGTTATTAGCGCGAGCGTATCTACCCGAACATTGGCTCAGACCACCGCGTATACCACGTTCGATAAACATAACCATGTCGATGTCTGTAAGCAACTCGAACGTGATCTTTGTATGCTTCAACATGGCGTCCCACGTGTATCCGGGAGAGTATAGTAATACGCGGGGTCGAGTCCGTAACTTTCGATACATTTATCTCGAAAGTTTTCGAAAATGTCGGCTAATAACAAGACATCAATTTTGAGGTACAAGTCGCTATATTCCCTAGCGTCCGAATGGAGAATCGTGTCCAGACGTTCTCGGCGTGCGCGTAATCGCTCTCGGATACAGTTTCACCAGTCAAGGAACTGTAAAATGATTCGCGCGATGGTAAACACGTATCATGCAACCTGTCGACGGAATCGATGTATTCGTACGGAAATACACCTTTTCGCGTTAACAAATTGAAATTTTCTGTTGATAAATTTTGAAATTCCGATTTTAAAATTTTGAGTTTATCTTTGTCCAAAAATGATGCCAATTTATCGAGACTCGATGCGAGAAATTTATATGAATCGATGAAACGTAATTTTATTTGATTTTTTGATTCTTCTTCTTCTTTAAGATCAACAATTTTGGTAAACGAAATATATTTTTCCTTGGTTATCGGTAATAACTCGATTTTCCCTTCGAACGCTGTGGCTATTTCCTCGATAATAAAATGAGAATCGTAACCGGATAAATTGTGAAACACTATCGGAATGCAAAAAGAATCTTTATAATTTAGATTACAATTTGAGTGTGCAGGACCTCTGTACCGCCCGGTCAGATGGCAATGATCGCGAACGCGTGTATCGTCTTGCGCAAACGGCTTTTCGCATATATGACAACGAGTGGCGCTATGGAATTTCTCCCACTCATCGGATGTTAAATTTACCATGGGGACATTTGTTTTTAAAATATTCTTAACACGAATTGCTAAATTTTTAAGGTCTTCGGCGAACCATGCTAAACAATCGGCGCTACGACGCGAATGATACGTCGATAATGAGTCGTCGTACGAACAATGTACATAATAAGCTAAACTAAATACTTGATGATGTTGATATAATTTTTCTTCTTCCTTCTTGGCTAGAACGCATTCCAAGTCGGCGTACACGATGAATGGAAGCCGCTCCTTCCGATTAGGGTTGCTGAACTCGAGCCACTTGTCCTTGTCGCTCGGCAATCGGACAGCGCAGTCGTTTAGCTTTCCGCAGTCGACCGTATGCGACTGCAACTTGGCGTCTGAATAAAAATAATGAAGGCATCTGTAAAAGAAAAAAATTTTTTATCATAAGATTTTTTATATAAATTATAATTTTCAAATAATATAAAATACACTTACCGGTCGCAGATATATTTCTTGTGATAATTTTTGGTTAGTTGTGAGTTCACGAGCCGGGATAAATTCTTGATCCAAGCGAAATGTCCCACGCTGTTGTCATCTTCAATGTACAGCAGGTTCACATGCTTGTCCCGTTTCTGCTGCGAAAGACGTATCGGGACAATGTTTTTGTCTTCGATGCCGTACACATTGATTGAAATATCATTTGCATGTTCAAATTTTTTAATCTGATTCACAGTCACTGGAAACTCAATGTCCCGGAGATTCAGCACTGTCGCGTAATGCGGGTACGATGATTCCCGTTCCGCGTTCCTTTCAGCGGGATACAGAGCGGCGACCACTGCCCACGCGAAACACGCATTGTCCTTTGATTGCACATTAACACCGCTCTCTTTATCATAATCTCCCGCGGCAATTTAATGTGACATCCCGCGCGCATGGGATTGTACTTGTTTATATTTACAGTCAAGTTCAGTATTCGCGACAATGCCCACCCGCTATCGCGTTCCTGAAACTCTTCCAGAGACGCTAGGGTGGACTCATAACGCGCCGTTCGTACCACTCGCGTAAATCGGATGTGCGAAAGAGTTCATAGTTTCTCGTATTCACACTTTTATTCGCGTGTTTATCACCCGACACAAATTCACCATTGAATATAGTGTTCACTTTTACACTGTTGTGTTTTTTTAAAGCGTCCTGCACATGTTCCAACACAATGTCTTTAGCGTCATCGAGAAATTGGCGTGGTTCGATGTGATTATAATTTATCACCGCACCAGTCGATACGCGACTCTCGAACGCCGTATCAATTTCGCGCCACACAAGTCCATTTTGACGCGCACTACATCCGGCACCCGCGTGTACGAAACGTCCACGTACCGAATTTTTCAAACCTTCGAGGCGCGCGATCTGAGCAATCAGTGATTGTCGATATCCGATCGATAATCGCGGCCGTTTGATTCGACTTTGCTCTTCCAGCGACTCGATGTACTCGTCGCATCGTTGCTCCCACACAATGTAGTTTTCCAACGAATCAAGCAAAGCGGATTGTTCTCGCAAAATTTGCTCCTCCATATTGCTAACGTACACTTGCAAAATTTAGCGTTTCTAATGACAGGTCTGATGCACTTTAGCTACTGGTGGGGTGCGTCTCTCTATCATGATTTATATACCGTCTCATGTATTGTTTTATCATCGAACATTCTAGAACGATTTCATCTTACAAAAAATTCCCCGTAGTACCGTGTGCAATTTGGCCTTGATAATTTCACGTTTTGTCACGTACATTTGAAAAATCTAACGTGATTGCATCAGGGGCAACCGTACATCGGCGCTCGATTTTAGCTTTCAGCTAAATCTTTGTCTGGGATGATGCATGTTTTAACCTTGGCGGTTATTTTTTCACTATTTGTCACGTACATTTGAATAATTTTAATGCGATTGCATCAGGCGCAGCCGTACATCGGCGCTCGATTTTAGCAAATTCAGCTAAATCTTTGTCTAGGGATGATACACATTTTAACCTTGGCAATTATTTTTCACTATTTGTCACGTACATTTGAAAATTTTAACGTGATTGCATCAGGCGCAGCCGTACATCGGCGCTCGATTTTTGCAAATTCAGCTAAATCTTAGTTTTGATGCAGATCTTAACCTTGAAAATTTCCCGTTTTGTCACGTACATTTGAATAATTTTGACGTGATTGTATCAGGAGCAGCCGTACATCGGCGCTCGATTTTAGCAATTTCAGCTAAATCTTTGTTCCGAAGATGATGATGTCATCGCAGCCGTACATCGGCGCGACAAAATTTTGGAGGAAATTAAAATGTTGCGTCAGCAATAATCCCCTCTACATCGCAATTTGGGATACTATTTGAATTGATATTGATTCTAATACGATTGCAGTATTGCATCAATCGCGCGTGTGAAAGGTTCATCGCTGAAAAAATATGAATTTCTATGTTCCGATTCGAAACGGTGAAACTCCACCGTGTAAGAAGCAGAAGTGCGACACGTAAGTTTAAATCGTTTAAAAAAATTTGTTACTTATTGATTTTTAATATTGTTGTCTAATTATTTATATTTTTATAGTATTCAGCCTCGTCGTGCGGCTCGCATACTTGGAAGAAGGTACGCTCTAACCCCGACGTCGTACAAGTATTTGGACATTGGAATAAGCGTTGGAGCTGTATCGTACGTGGAACTGATTCTCGGTGATAATCGAGGCAATCAAATAGTGTTGTCCTTTTCAACGTGGAATTTGTTGATGCGGAAGCAAGCAGACGTTGAACAATTTCTACAATCGACTGCTCCCCCATTAAGAATTGGAGATTTAACGATTGAAATGTATCAATCGAAAATTGTAAAACTCACATTATGCGAAAATTCTTTGTACATGAAACCAGAAACATTATTACATTTATTTAATTTTGAAAATTGTATCGATCATATGCAAATTGGTTATGCGAGAATACGTATCTCGTAAATGAAAAATTTAAACAATTTGAAACTGTATTACAACGTAATAATATTACTACTGTATGCGATGCTGTAAAAACGATACGTGAGAGTGATGTCTTTGACAGCGAATCATTGATCGATTGCGAATTATTAACATGTGCTGTAATAAAAATAATATTTTATTGCACCGCATCGTAAAGGAATATTA